>NC_056751.1:328116360-328233860 GCF_019279795.1 Protopterus annectens | reverse complement strand
AGCTGAAGAAATCTGCTGCTATCCTGTGTTCATCCTTGGCCACGCCCCCTCGTCTGGTTTGCATTATTGTATATACTACATATCATTTTTAACATAAATATTAAACAATTAATTTGTGAAGAAACTGTAAGTTAATATGCATTTTGTGAATAATAATCATGAGAAATACATTTTTTCTAACACATCATCTGAAGACATGAGCTATGCAGGTGCACCTATAAATAGACCATGTGCGGTTTCCCATCATGTGCAAAAGCTGCAGGACTCTGTAGTACACCTGTGTTGTATGACATTAATGTCATTGTTTTTCATACAAAGGGACATCTGGCCAACATGTGCATCATATGCCACATGAGTATCACCATATCCTATTGCTGTGTTGTATACGTCATCATGATCCTAAGCCTGCATTCATGACTATGTTCTTTTTGTTTTTATTTTCCCACTGCAGGATCCACATTATTACAGATGACAAACTGTCCACATAGGGAGGGTGTAACTAGTATGCTTTTTCCTCTGTTTCCTATATGTCAGTGCTGATATTCCTATTGTAGTCCTCCATTAATACTGTGTCCTTCTACCGCTGCATAGGGCAACCACTACTGGTACCTCAGCCATGACCAAGTGCTGTATGTATATAGTAATTTTCGGGTTTCTAATACCATGATGGGAATGGACCCCATTCCGAGGTCAAAATATTATTGAAGTTCGTGAAATTACTATTTTCAATCTTTGATGTCAGCCAAAAGTGTTCTTCGCAGCACCCGCAGTATGCCCAGTAATGACTCCTTCTGCAATTTGTACAGGGTTGCATAGATTGGTAACTTATCTAAGTACAATTGTAGATTTTTTTGCAAGAATATTTGCTCCTACTACTGTTAGAACTGTCTGGTATCTTTTTTTCACATTGCTCTCATTTCTTCCTGCAGATCCTGATATTTTATGACTTTGTGTATCTCTGTACACAAGACACTGTAGTCACTGGGTGTGGTGATTTCAATGATCAATGCTACTTTTGTCTTCTTTTCATGGACCGCTATATCTGGTTTCTAGCATCTGTCTTTTGAACTGTTGGTAATGGGTGATACCATGTGATGTAAACCATCATTTTCTATGATGCCTTGTGGCTCATGTTTCAGCCACTTCAGTATCATAATGTGTGCACAATCCCCAGTGCAACAGTCTTGCTCCATTACTATGCTTGTCAGTATGCAGTCCTTCTTCCATCAGTATGTCACAAGCAGCACCAAGGTGTGCGACTGTTTCCAATTCTGTTTTACAAAACCTACATTTGTCTGTTTTTTCCCACATGTTCAATGGACTTTGTAAACCAGCGTGTACATAGCCCACTGTCTTGGGCTGCCAATACTTACCTTTCATCTCTTGGTTTGAATTCGCCTCTTCTTAACCATTCCTGCATTTGTTCCTGATCAACATGAGGTTCTTCCAGAAGTTTTCTATACTTGCAATTATATTTATGCATTTTCCACGTGTCTTGCCTTCTTATCTGGTCCTTCACCTTATATTCTTTCTTTTGTTTTTTGGCACATTCAGTTGCTGTCTGATTTTTATCTACTTCTGGTTTGATTTAAATTCCTGCTTGATACCAATATGCTTCTGCTAGATTAAGCAGAGAAGTCATCTTAGATTTATTCTCCTCGTGTTTCAAAACTTTCACTTTGGGTCTTGTGAGGTCAGTAGATATGTGTGGAGTCCCACAATTGCAGATCTATACATGTAATCAATTTTAAGGAGGCCCACCCCTCCTTCATAATGGGAAATATATAATTTTGATAGGCACTGATTTTTATAAATCATTTGATGAGCATGAAGCATCCTTCTTGTTTTCCTGTGTAATCTATCGAACATATTTTGGGGCCAGTTAATCCCTCCAAAACTGCAAATTATGAGAGGAAGAGCAAATCGGTTTATAGCATGAATTTTGTTCCTAGATATCAATGCTGTTTTCAGGATTAATTTAAATCTTCTAAAGTATTCCTTACTAAGTTTTATTCACATTTGGTCATGTTTTATTGTTGATCCTTCATAGTTTCCTAAATATTTATACAGTCCCTCTTGTGCAAGTTCTTTTATGTCACATTCTTGTCCCAAACTGATGTTTTCTTGGTGCTGCAGTTTTCCCTCTTTAAAGGTTGCTTTTTCACATGTATCAAGACTAAATGACATTCTTATATCTTTAATGGTTTTGACAACTTGCAGTTTTACTTTCAGTTCCTCATCTGATGAGCTATACAGTTTTAAATCATTGACAAAATGAAGATGAGAAGTCTTAACACTTTGTTGTTTTCCAGGAGCCAAATTATAGCCATGGCCTAAGCTGTTAAGTAGACAGCTTAATGGGTTAATGGCAAGGCAGAATAGCAGCGGTGACAAAGAGTCACCCTGGAATATCTCCCTTTTAATTTTTATCCCTATGATAATAATTTTTCCTTTATCATGGCTTAATTGCAAATTGGTCTGACACTGTTTCATGGTCACTGTAATGTAGTCGATCAGTGTAGGATGTATCTTATACATTTTTAAGCACTCTTTCATCCATGAATGTGGAAACTATCAAATGCTTTTTTGTAGTCAATCCATGCCATACTTAGATTCTTCTCCTTGTCACAGTTCTCCACTATGACTTTATTTAACAACAAACGATCCTTTGTTCCGTATGACTTTCTTTTATTGCCCTTTTCTTCTACCGCCATAATTGAATTTTCTTCTAAATGACTATAAACTCTGTCAGCATCAATTCCAGTGTATAGTTTATACGTTGTTGGAAGGCAAGTTATTGGTCTATGATTTTTAGGGTAGCTTGTAGGTTCACTCTTAAGTAAGAGCATTGCTTTTTCTGTTGTTAGCCAGGTTGGTGTCTGTTCAGGGTGCACATATAAATAGTTCTTATTCATGGCTAAATCTTCATGCAAAGATGTTAATACTTTTAACCAGAAGTTAGGTACTGCATCTGGGCCTGGGGTTTTCTAATTAGAGGCTTTTCTTAACTTTGTTTCAATCTCTCTGGCTGTTACTTCATTCCATTTCATACCCTGTACCTTTAAACTTCTTATTCTTTCTTTTACTTCTTTTATCCGTTTAGCATCTTTGTTATGTTCCATAGGATCTTCATAGATACTTCTCCAAAATGAATCTAATTTTTTCTTTTTATGGCGGTCTTTCAGTTCCTTTTACCTTATTTCCCAGTTCCTTATAAAACTTTTTAGGTCATCAATAAAGTGCTTATTTTATACTTTTCCTCTATATTTATCTGTGAATCTGCTAGTTTTTTTCGCCTGTGCTGAGATTTTTAGTTTGGTATTTGCGATAGTGCATAATAGATCCTGGTCTGCTCTAATACTGTGCATTGATTTTATCATGTCTGTCTTTCTTAGTATTTTTCCTGATCTGTTCCCTCTTCTATATTCTTCTAACAGTGACACGTCTTGCCTTAATTGCTTTATAGTTTTCTCTGTTCGATACTTCAATGATGGTATTCAATATCTCCCCTCCCTTTCCCTCACTACCCTGTGTTCTTGTGGTAGAACTTTATCAGTTATTAATTTAGCTGCACAGTAATATATTCTGTTTACTTCTGTTATATTGCATGGATCTCTATGGACAGTCCTAATTACTGTGTTCATTTGTTTTATCAAACTTCTGACTTTTTGGGTTTTATTGATCTTCAGCAGTCTTGTCTGTCTACGTCTATTAAATCATGCAACTCTTCTAAGCTGAGGGCACATTTTTTGTTTTCCATTTCCTGCGGGCATTCTATAGAAATTTCTGTAGCATCTTCCTGTGGCACATCCTCTTCAATTTCATCCTGTGCCATCTGTAGCTCTGTCATATGGGAACTCGCTGGCCTATCACTCCTCAACATTGACTGCATCAGAGTTTCCATACTTTCCTGTTCCTTCCCTTGCTGTCCAGCTTCAAACACTTGTACTGATTTCCTGTGGAAGGCTCCAAAATATCTTCATATGGCACCTGACCAATTGCTTCCTGTTGCACTGGTTTCCCTTTAATTTGGATATCCATTGCTCTATCCTGTTGGGGTGCTTTCTGAATTAGATTTTCCACACTGAGTCCTTCACTTTGCAGGTACTCCATAACCTCAGTTTCTATTTATTTAACTTCTCCATTACTAATCTTTTCTACTTTTCTTCCTTGTCTTCTTATTTTTTGTATTGTAAAGTTTTCCATGTCCATTTTCCTTTGCCTGTATTTCTCTTCAAATATCTTTGTTGGTGCTCTTTTTGTATTGGTTAGTTTTGCTTTCTCCTTGGCATAAATATTACACCATATTAAATCTCTTTTTCTTTCCTATGTCCATATTTCTTCTTCAGATGTCTTCTGATCTTTCTGCTTCTCTTTACTTTGGAGAATCACTCCATCATGCTGTGATATAACCTGTGTTAGACCTTCAACACCAAATCCTTCACTTCACAGGCACTCCATAACTTCAACTTCTACTTTACTAATCTTCTTTTCTGCATTCTCTCTTTGTGATATTATTTTTTAGTGTGAAATTTTCCACATCTGGATGCCTTTGCCTTGTATTTCTCTTTTAATATCTTTGGAACTGCCTTCTTTATATTGATTAATTTGGCTTTCTCCTTTGCATAAATATTGCACCATATCAAATCTCTCTTTCCTTCTCATGTCCATATTTCTTTTTTATGCTTTTCCAAAATCCCTAGGTTTTCTTGTTTATATTTTCGCACTTCCTCAGATGCATCTTTTTCCAAACAGATCAAAGTTTTTTGATCTATATACTGTTTTTCACAAATCTGTTGTATTAATGAATATACATTTTTATTTGAAGCTTCTGACAGTTTTTCCTGCAGAAGTATTTTTCTTCCTTTAATTTTTCTCTTAATCATTTTGTATAGCTTGTGTCTGGAAATTCTGGCCTCTTTGCATAATTTATTTATTTTTTATTATTTATTTGCAATTTGATTACCAGGGAAGTCCCCTGGGCCGAATTGACCCATTTTCAGTTCAGGCCCGGGGAAAAAAGCTCCAAGATGCATTATACAATTTAGATACAAATGATAGTTAATATTAAAGATGTTATGTAGAATAGTTACTCATAAATGCATTCAATATCATGCATAGTTAACAAATTCATTAAGCTTGAAGGTAGGGATCACACAGTTTAATTTGAAGAAAACAGATATGAGTTAGGTGTGGAAACAGTTTACATACAAACCTTTTAAGAAAATGTAAATACGCTTTACATACACACATCAACAGTAGAATGCTATTTACAATATTTATAAGGTTGGGCTGTGTGAGGGTAGCTGTAGGAGGTGAGAGCTTAGAGAGAAGCTATAGAAATTGTTGAGAGCTTAGATAGGCTCATAGGAAGATAACTATGAGAGTTGTAGAGCTTGGGAACCAGAGCGAGAACCTCCTTGGATTAAGTTGGGTGAAGGCAGGTACATTTCCATTTAGTGGACAGGTGTTTGAATAGTTGGGTTTTGAAGTTTTCTGAGTTTGGTATAGTTCTTAGTGTGAAGAGAAGGGAATTCCATTTTTTGCCTGGTGAGAAAGATAGGAGAAGTTGGCCAGCAGGACGTTTAGGTTTATGGATAGTAATTAAGTTCGGATTTTCAGATCTGAGAGCTCTGTTGGGTGTATAAGGGGGAAGGATGTTAGTTAAAGCGGGACATTTTGTTGGGTGAAATATGAGTCTATGTGCAGTAGTGAGTTGGAGATAGTCTAGTTAGTTTGGGAGTTCAAGCCAATTCAGGGATTGTAGGATTAGGCAGTGATGAGTGGTATTTTTAGATTTAGAGGCAAATTTAGAGATTTTGTTGTAGCAGTTTTATAATTTAGAGGTGCTAGAGGAGGACAGGTTGGTTAGGAGAGGGGCTCCGTATAATAAGGAAGGAAGAAGATAAGTCGAGGCCAGAGTTTGCCTGGTAGAGTTGGAGAGAAAGTTATTATTCCTATACAGCATACCTAGCTTTTAATGGGTTTTCTTAATATTTTGTTGAATATGACTATCAAACTTGAGGTGTTCATCTACAGTAACGCCAAGTAGATTGGCAAAGTGGACTACTTCTATAGGTGAGTTGGTATGACTATAGACAGTTGTTTTTATCGTAGGAGAGGGTCTTAGTGGTAGGGAATAGTAGAATATTTGATTTGTTTGCATTGAGAGAGAGGTGGTTTTGGCGCATCCAGTTTTCAGTTGTTGAGAAGGTAGTTTGGGATTAAGTCAGCAATTCAGAGACGTTTGAGGCAGAGCAGACTAAGGTTGACACATCTGCGTATTGAATGATTTTAGCATCAGGAATAGCAGTGTGAAAGTTATTGATGAAGATGTTAAAAAGCATTGGCCCAAGGATGGATCCCTGTGGTACACCAGTTGGGGTAGGTAGGAAGGAAGATATGGAGTTCTTCCATTTGACTGCCTGTGATCTGTCTGATAGATAGCTGGAGAACAAGGATAAAGCATTATGTGAGAGATTAAGGTTTGAGAGATGACAGAGAAGATGCTTGTGGGAAACAGTATCAAAGGCTTTAGACAGATTGAGTAAAACAGTAGAAACTAAGTGGCCTGAATCTTGGGCTTGACTGACAGTTTCTAGTTAAGAGAGTAGAGCAGTTATTGTGCTATGGCCTGGACGGAAACCATGCTGAGTAGGAGTGAGAAGATTGTTTTGGGTCAGGAAAGGCATAAGTTGGAGGTGGATGCATTTTTCTAGGATTTGGAGATTGGTGAGAGCAAAGCAATGGGGCAAAAGTTTGAGATGCTGGTATTTTTGCCTCCTTTATGAAGAGGAAGAATATAAGCTTAGCGCCAGAGTTTGGGGACGTATGATTCTTTTATGGATTGGTTGATAATGATGCTGATTGGGAGTGCAATGCCATCAGCAGCACATTTTTGGAAGGAAGAGGGAATATTGTCGGGAGCGTTAGAGCAAGGTTTAAGTTTGGAAAAAAGTTTTTTTTATAAAGTTAGTGGAGATGGGTTTGAGTTCAAACAGATGAGGTGAGTTAGAAGGGGGAGAGTGTAGAGCAGTTGGGTTATTACTGGGAAATGTCTTGGTGAGAGTAGTAATAGTGTCTAAGAAAAATGAGTTAAATTCAGAGCCTAGTTCGAGATCAGATTTAATTGGGTCAGGACAGGGATTATTCTTGGAGCCTGGACTGAGGAGTGAGTTTACTGAGTTCCAGAATTTTTTGGGGTTTTTATAGTTATTGGACTGAAGTTTGACAGTAGGATTTTTTGTCTTTGGTGATTAGTCGTTTTGCATGGTTGTGGAGCTGTTTATATTGGAGCAAGGTATTGTCCGGTTTATTGTTTTGGTAAAGCTTCCACAGTTTGTCTCTGTGGTGCATAATCTGTTTTGTCTCTTTGGATAGCCAAGGAGCAGTTTTAGTTTTTATCCTTTTGTTTCTTAGTGGGGCTAGTGAGTTTAAAGTATCAAGGAAGACAGAGTTGAAGTATTTTATAGCCTTGTCAAGAGGAAGGATGCTTAGAATTTGCCAGTTCATTTGTTTGAAAGTATTTGAGAAAGTAGTTGGGTTGAAGCTACTGAGGTTACGAGATTGAATGTAGTGATGCTGGTGTGGGGAGGAACTAGTTGAGCGATACATGAAGGCTGGGAGGTGGTCACTAAAGGTATCAGGGATTGTGCCAGAATTGGTTATTTTATTTGGATCTGAGACTAGGATCCAATCTATAGTGGATCCAGGAGGGTTTATTTTGTTAGGTCGAGTGATGGAGAGGATTATTTGAGTGAAGTTATAGAGTTTAATGGATGGGGCAATTGATTTTATTCCAGTCAATATTCACATCACCAAGGATATAAGTTTCATAGTTAATTTCAGTAGAGGCCCATAGGATAATATTTTGGAGTGTGGAGATATTGTTACCAGGTGAGATATATAGGGAAATGATGCAGATATTTTTATGTTTATTTAGTTTTAGAATTCCAGCAGTTAGTGCAGTGTTCTGGAATTGAGGAATTGGAATTTGGAGGGGAATTAAGGTAAGAAGGTTGGAGTAGACTGGGGCTGTGCCTCCACCTTTTTTATTTAGTCGATCATTTCTGAGACCATGAAATCCTGGGGGCAAAATCTCAGAGTCAGAGATAAAGGGCTTGAGCCAGGTTTCAGAGATGGCTAAGATATCTGGTTGGTTATGGCTTAACCACGCTTGAAATTGGTGTACTTTGTTGTTTAGACTTTGTGCATTAATTGTAAAAATCTTTAGGGTGTTGAGACAGGAGGAAGAGGGTAAGGGATGAGTGTTGTTAATAAAGGATGTAGGACCAGGGTTAGGATGAATATCACCAGCTTGGACTAAGTGGTTAAAGGAGATATCCTTTAGCCATATTGGTCTGCCAAGCATGAATTTTGGTAGATTGTAGATTGGAGCAGGTGACAGTATCTTGACTTTAGAGGAGAAGAGTTTAGGGTGGAATAGGTGCAGAGGGTTGGGCTGAATGAGAGAAGAGGAGATAGAGTGGAAATGGGAGTAAGAGTGAGGGGGAAGGTGGGTATGTATGGGTAGTTGTCTTTGTAGGTGGTATTGGACAAGCATAGGTGGAATATGAGGTAGCATAGTATAAGGGAAGTAGGAACAGAAAGAGGAGGCTGGGGGACTGGAGGGTATGATAACTTGAGGAAAGCATGTTGGAGCAAAGAGAGAGTGGTATGAGTGGTTAGGAAAATAGAGAAGGCTATGAAAGAGAAAGGGTTTAAAAAGTGATGGAGGTATTCTAGAGATTTAAGGAAAGAGGAGGGGACTATAATTATTGTGTGGGTTACAGATTACAGAGTTTAAGAATGATGGCTATAGGTGGGAGGAGTGAATGAAGGGGGAGCTGGTATTGGGTAATTAGGCTGAGAGGGTGGGGTAAGATAGGAATAAAGCTAGGAGTACTGGGGGTGTGTGGGAATTGGGGCAGGGTAGGGGAGCGGAGTGACCCCGTAGGGCGAACGGAGCGGGAAAGAACACTAGAGGCGAGTATGGCAGAAAAAGTATCAGCAAAGAGCAGTTTAAAGGCTGTAGTTGTAAGGTATGAGCTAAATATTTCCAGCCAGAAAAAGAGGGCTGCCTTTACAGAGGGTGGTTTAGCAGGGGGGAGAAGATATTTACAGTCTAAGGATATTAACTTATAACCAACTGTTTGTGAAAAAATAAAACTTGTTGGGATTATAAAGAATATTTAGGATTTATATTGGTAGATGCTGCCACCTAATGGTAGAAGGAGATAGCAAACAGCAAGGATAGTTGGACCAGTCTTAAGTTTAAATATATTGTAGGGTAGTGATAACAGGAGGGGGAGAGGGCAAATGGTGTAATAATAGTAACAATACATAATTTCTTTCTATTCCTTAATAGTCCACTTTATCATCTTTATGGCTCTTCTTTGGCCTGTCAGTTTTTGTGATTTTTTTTGGACTAATATTTCCTTCTACAATGGGGAGTGGGTCTTCCTCCCCCTGGGCTTGGGCTAGCCCCATTGTAGGAATGTTTCCATATTTTGAGGATTCTACACTGTCATCTTTTGTGGTCCTGGCACCAGTGTGCCTGCCAGGATTGGGCACTTTTTTATCCTGGGTATTGTGCACCCAGCTATCTTTTTTTAATTTTTAACCTACTTCTGTCCATGATATGTGCTATATAAATACAGTCTATATATCTGTGTTGTCTTGGTGAGATTTTGCGAAAAACAGGGTCCACTTCGTGAAGGTACTCACCAAGACTTTAGGATGAATTCAGTTTCAGTAATACTACTCTCCTTTACTTGCTGACTTATCATCTCTCCATTCAGACTCCTTCTGTGTAGTACCTTTGTTGGAATGGTACATGCTGGCAAGTATGTGCTTACTAATACTCTCTGGATGCCTTTGTTTCCCTGCAACAGTTGTATTTTGGCCCTCATCTTTGGTGCTGGATTCCCATAAGGACATGCTGGGTGCATCTTATTTTGTTATTCCTCACATATATCATGTATATTGCATATGTAACATAATTCTCAACTCCCTAGCATATAGGTTCCATGGTCCACACTCTGATATGACCTCCTCGTAAGTCCTTAGTATCTGTAACACTGTAGTGATATAGTTGTACCATATGTCAGTAATGCAACAAAAACACAAAAATTGTTTAAACAGCCAAGAGAGGACCAAATGGTAGCAGAATATTTCAACCAAAGTAAAAACCAAAGGTCCAAAACAGTCAATGTTATTGTACAAAGCTTTCAGGTCAACAGACTCTTCTTCAGTGTTAATTAAGACAGACAAGCTGTCGCCCATTAATATATAAAGAGCCAGCCAATAAAAAACAACACAATTAGTCACATGCATAAGTATCTAAAAATATATAAACTAAAATAATAAAAACTATGTATATAGAACTATGCATATACTTGCTAACCATAATAATTGCAATATGTAGGAATGTTTCTCTTTAAATAAATGTTTTAAACTATTTGTGGAGTTTAATTCTGGTGGGTGGTCAGCCCGAAGATAATTAATCCATTTGTATTCTTCAATTTCTGTCTTATTTATAAAGTCGCCACCCCTACTTCCCAGAGTTATATGCGATAAAACACAAAACTTAAAACTATGTCATACATCATTCGTCATTATATGTCTAGCTAAAGCGTTAGTAGTGACATTTCTACAAGTGTGAAGCAGTTCTTTCTTTTAATTTTTGGTTGGTCTTTCCAACATAGAATGAGTTACAAGCTGTGCAGTTCACCAAGTAAACAACATCCTGAGTGTTGCAGGTTGCATACCTGTTTAAGAGAAATTTCTTAGATGTGCAAGGGTGTGCAAACTCATTAGATGTATTTATGTATTTACAAAAATTGCAACTATTGCACAGGGTGGTAGCTTTCGGAGCATCATTACCCATTTTCTTAATCTTCTTTACACATACATCTTTATAACATAGATATTGCTTAAGATTCCTTTCTCTTTTGAAAGTAAAATGCAGGCGATCTCCTGTGATTTTACAGACTGGGGGGAAGATCAACAAAGCTGCTGTTTGTAGATGATGTGGCATTACTGGCAGACTGTGCAAAACGTCAGCAAAGGATAGTGGAATGGATTGCAAAACTGGAGGCTTTGGATGAAAATGAGTAATGATAAGACAGTTGTAATGGCAGCAAATGAGGGAAATCAGAAAAAGCTGAGAATTGAGATAGAAAGGAAAATAGTTGAACAGGTTAACATCTTTAAGTATTTGGGGGAGTTTGGCTGAGGAGAAGGGAAGTCTGAATGTGGACATCAAAGCCAGAATCAAAGGGCTGCACCCAAGTGCACAGAGTTAGTGTATGGCAGAAGAATGCCAAAGAAGCTGAAAAGTAAGGCGTACAAAACAGTGGTGCAACCAGAACTGCTGTATGGTGCAGAAACCTGGGCAGTAAAGGTAGAGCAATTGAGGAAGCTAGAGGTGATGGAGATAAAGTGCCTGAGATTGATGGTAGGATGCACATTCTGGGACAGATGAGGAAATAAGGATGGAAGAGCAGAAGCCAAGGTAGCTACAACTGCAGAAAAGGTCAAAAGAATTAGATTATATCAGTTCAGGCATATGTGCATAACAACAGAAGACATTATGGTGAAGAAGATTTGGGACAGACAGGAAGAAGGCAAGAGAAAATGACAGTGTACAGCAAAGAGGTGGATAGATTATACGAGAGAAAACCTGCAACAGACAGCCATGAGTGTTGAAGAAGGTAGGAGTGTGGCCTTGACTAGAGAGAGAGAGAGATGGCAGCAGCTGGTATGACACCCCGACCACATGTAGAGAATGGGAAAAAGGGGGATGATGATGATGACTGTAGCAGGTGTAGCATAATAGAATTCAATTTATTCCTTGTCCCTTTTGTATCTGGTGTGTTTTAAGCATCTGCATTGATTTTGTTGTGTAAGAGAGTTTTTTAGATTTCTTTTAAAAGTTGTATAATTGTGGTGATTTATGATATTTTGTGGAATTTTATTCCTTTTGAAAATACTGTCTCACAACACTGCTCCTTTGAATGCCTTACCAGTCTGCATTACCTTGTAGAATGGATCCTAGCAGACCATTTATTTAGCAATTTGACATTCTTATTTACTTTAACATACTTGTGTTACTAATTATCTTTGATATGATTTCCTTTATTCTGGCTCATTAAATAAAATATTTTGAAATTGTTCCAGGGCAATCCTGATTGTGTTGTTATTTTTTAACTAGTTTTTTGTATTCTGCATGATTTCCTGTAATATTAGATTTTGTTTGCATGTATCCCACCTAAACACACACACACACACACACACACACACACACACACACACACACACACACACACACACACACACACACACACACACACACACACTCTCTCTCACAAGCAGCGATATATTTCCATACACTCCCATAGATACATAATCTGCTCTACCTGAATTGCCAGTCTGTGCAAGGTAAAGCCACTCCCCTTCTCCTTCCCAGATTCCCCTCACATTGAAATTCATGCGTGAATCCCAGTCACTGGAGTTATTTCCTGTATGTCTCTTGAGGATAGCTGGGTAGAATGGAGTCTTATCTCTTCCTACTAAGCAAGTTTCCCAACTGGGCAGTTCCCTGATCTAATTAGAATAGGTTCCACCCTCCCAACTACTACACTTTCATGTGGAGGCCTAACCCTTTGCTGCTACTTAATGCAGAGCTGAGCTACTAGGTACTGTAGCCAGTTCTCTAGGTACTGGGAAAAGCTTGCCTGTATCCAAGACACCATGTGAGGCTTTGTGAGTCTTTGTGTACCTGGCACATTTTTTGTGAAACATGGCCTGGATGCCTACTATTGATATCCTATATTTTGCAAGTTAACATGGCCACATTTCAGAGCTGTCCCTGCACATCAGTCTCACTCAAGTGCAAAGAATGACTGCACTTTAAAAGAGAGTAGATCCTTAGTGTTACTTGTCTCCATTCCCACCCTTTAGCAATTTTATAGATATCCCTAAACAGTGATACTATTCTCCCACCATTAACTAAAACACTAGAAAAATATGTCAGCCATTAAGGAAATTAAAATTCAAACAGAGAAATGCATTTGTTGACACCGCAAATGCTTTCAACCTTATTCCCAATATAAGGCTTGCTCACAGATTCAGGAAGAACCCCAGAGCTCATGTTAAGGGCTGCAGTAGAAAGGCCTTGTTTTCACTAAGCAATATTTCCATATTCAGACAAGTGTTAGGTGCAATGAGGAAAGACCTCTATTGGATAATCTACATGCCTCTGAACTACTAACATTAATGCAGATCCCCACATCCCTGTCATAGTTCAACCTTATCAGCCCACGTATCATGTTGGCACAAACATCGCCATTCACTCTCCTATACCAATACACACAGTAAAACAAACACACGCACACCCAACCCTACCCCACCCTGTATTGTCAGAACATCCCCAAAATCTCCTTTTTTCTTGCCATTGTAAATCACAAATGACTGCAGTCAGTTATTAATAACAGACATTAAAGATTCACATGTCATATCCTCAGTAAATGCATGTTAGTGAAAAAGCTATTATTCTAGTGACTTTATTAGTTTATAAGAGAAATATTTAAAATCCATCTCCCTTTGTCCCTTCATTAATTTTGGCATTGTCTAGATTTCTTGTGCTTTGAAGTTGAGACACTTTATGCTCCTTGCCCCTCTCCCCAGTAACTCATGAACTCTTGCAAGCCATTTAAGAATGCTTGAGATCCTCATTATATTTATTTATTTTTTATTTTACATTTGTTAATCAAGAAAGTCTGACTTGGAACATAGCCAAGTTTTAGTGGAGGCCCGGGGAGAAACACTCCAGATCCATGTCTTTGAATATGAGAGGAAACTGGAGCATCCAGAGGAAACTCATACGAATGCACGGAGGACATGCAGACTCTGCACAGAAGGCACTCCAGCCGAGAATCGAACCAGAGAACCTCTTGCTGTGAGGCAACAATGCTACTGCTGCACCACTACACTGTCCAAATGACCCTGTTATACTAGCATATCATTTACTGCAGTGGGTTAATACTGATGTTTTGTGTGACAAGAGTATAGGGTTTGAAGCCCTTTTCCCCTCCTTTGTTAATTATTTCTTTTTTCAAGGTCTATTGTGGAGCAGAAGGGTAATATTCCCTTTGGGATGTAGTAAGGTGCAGGGTTGAAATCTTTTTTAGTGTCTTTAAGGCACACTGTGTAAAGTATCCCTGGTTTCTCTTAGTTTCTCACTCCCCACTATTTTTTTAAATAAGTGCCTTTAAGGCACACGTATCCTGGTACTTAGTATTTCCTAAAAGAAATACCAGTCCCAAAACACCACAAAAGTTTTAATATTTGCAAAAATTTCAGTATGCACACAAAGCTTTTGTATCAAAACCCTTCTTCAGTGTGAGACGTGCACAGTAAAAAACAAGTCAATTAAATATTAAATTAAAAAAAAACTCATAGAACATGGCCCTATCAAAGTACAATCTCAATTAAACACATTGCAAGTTAAAAACACAGTACTTAAAAGCTTATAATGAAAAGAAAAAACTTTTTTTAAGATCTGAAACATATTTGCTTATATTTTAAAAGCAGCTTAACGCTATTAGCAACATTGATCGCTGGTTCACGATCTTCTTGCAATCAAATAATCCAGCCATACTCACTAACCTCAGTCTTATTATTTAAATCACCACCTCCTGCACTTTTATAAATCACATCAATCACTCTAACTTTAAAAGAATGTTCCAAGCCATGATCATGTGTATTCAACCTGTAATGTTTAACTGAGATTGTGTTTTGATAGGGATTTGTTTTAAATTTGCTGTTTAATTGACTGTTTTTACTGTGCACATCTCACACTGAGGATGTTTTTCTACCTGAAAGCTTTGTGTACATACAAGTTTTTGCGTATATTAAAACTTTTATGGCATTTCGACAGTTTGGTATTTCCTTTTAGTCTTGTATTTTATTACCAGGGACTTTGTTCACTGTGGTGTTGTATCCTATTTTTTTTTTATTTACCCCCTACCCCTCCAAAACAACTTTTATATACCTATTTTGTGGTCATACAATAATGGAGAAAAAAAGATTCCACTGTTGGCAAAAGTTGTTTCATCCACATTTCTTCACATGATGGGCACTTGTTGGAATGGGTGTTGATTGATTTACACATTCCCTCTCTTTAGTTACTGTGCAGTAGGTAGAAGGTTTTAGTTTTCTGGCTGTGCCATGTGGAGGCCCTGTTGAAGAGGCCATATCCACTCTAAAGGTCAGAATGAGGAGGAAGAGAATCAAATCCCTGCGCTTATGTCCACAATGCATTGGACACTGTGTAACAGGCATCATCAGACAGCATGGCTGTATGCTATAAAAAGGGCCATTAGAGTAAACAGGCATCCATAGGAGCTCTGCGGTGTCTGTGCATGAGCACACCGGTTCCATGGCTTCCCACCCCAGGCATGGGCATGATCAAACATGGCAGCACTGACTGTGGCTGATAATGCAGCACATTATGACAGTGATTCAAAGATGAATGCTTTCTAATATCTTATTAGCATAATCTCTGATTTACTAGGCATGTTACAACATGCAAAAAGAACAGTCACTGTAATGTGGCAGACCATTTTATGATGAGCAAGTAAGGAATAACAAAAGAAGGGGTTAAGAGCTTTTCACACACATATAAGTATATTATCAGCAGGCAAGACAATAGGTAATGGACCTCTGGATTGCAGGGTGCACACAGTGGCAAAATGCAGCAGCAGAAATAGATATTGACAGTGGACTGTGGGTATAGCTTACTGCAAGGGCATGCCAGGTCACTGTACTGTAATTGGGGACTCAACAGGGTTGTGTCCTATTGGGAGAGGTGTTCTGACAGAGAAAACAGCGAAGTGCATAAAGTGTACTACCCTGCTGTGTATAGGGGTACACTTTAACATCCACAAAACCACAAGGTCATGACTAGGACTGTGGTACTGTGGTGGAAGCAACACTGTGGCAGCTACACACACACACACATGCACACACACACGCACATGCACACACGCACACACACACACACACACACACACACACACACACACACACACACACACACACACACACACACACACACACACACACACACACACACACACACACACACACACACACACACACACATATATGTGCGCATGTAGACACACTCTGATCCTCCTGTGTAGCCCACAGGTGTACACATTTTCACAAGAAACTAAGCTTCAACAGCTAGAAAAGTTCAGTGCACTCTTCTAAGGTTCTGCTGTCCTATGCACACGTCATGCATGTCCTTGAGAAGGGTAAAACAAACAAGGCTTTTTGTGACTAGGTGTGCTTGAGGCAGTGCAGGATAACAACACTGTGGGTGTCCATAACAGAAGTTCAGGTGTGTTGCAGGGCCAATGTTATGATACTGCATGCCAAGATCAAAGCACAGCAGGTAAACCACTAACGCAAAGGTATCTCAAAGAGAATATGGAGCTACTGGCAACTCTGTTTGGGGCAGGTGAGAGAACATTCATTACTGGTGGTGGCCTGGATGTGGGAACATTGCTGGCAATAACTGCATGACTGTCTGTCAGGGTGCACCATGTTAGTAATAACATATGCCATTACTGTTGGACAGTGCTACATTACTGGAAACAGATTTTATTGCAGAACAAATATGCTTATCTGTTCTCCATGTACATTGCCTTCACTACATGGGATGAGCCTCCTTGAAATTGATTGCATGTATAGATTTGCAATTGTGGGACTCCACACATATCTTCTGATGTCACAAGACCCAAATGTAGTGAAAGTTTTGAAACATGAGGAGAATAAATCTAAGATGACTTCTCTGCTTAATTTAGCAGAAGCATATTGGCATCAGACAGGAATGGAAATCAAACCAGAAGTAGATAAAAATTAGGCAGCAACTGAATGTGCCAAAAAAACAAAAGAAAGAATATAAGGTGAAGGACCAGACGAGAAGGCAAGAAATGTGGAAAAAAGCATAAATATAGTTGCAAGTATAGTAAACTTCTGGAAGAACCTCATGTTGATCTGGAATGAACGCAGGAATGGTTAAGGAGTGGTGAATTTAAACCAAGAGATGAAAGGATAATATTGGCAGCCCAAGACATTGGGCTACATACACGCTGGTATACAAAGTCCATTGAACATGTGGGAAAAACAGACAAATGTAGGTTTTGTATAACTGAATTGGAAAAAGTCACACACCTTGTTGCTGGTTGTGACATACTAATGGCAGAAGGACTGTACACTGAAAGGCATAATAACATGGCAAGACTGTTGCACTGGGGATTGTGCAAACATTATTGTATTGAAGTGGCTGAAAAACACTGGAAACGAGCCACAAAGCATCATGGAAAATGATGGAGTTTATATCACATGGGATCACCCATTACCAACAGTTCAAAAGATAGATGCTAGAAAACCAGATATAGTGGACCAAGAAAAGAAGACAAAAATAGCATCGATCATTGAAATTGCTATACCCAGTGACTACACTGTCTTGCGTACAGAGAGACACAAAGTCATAAAATATCAGGGTCTGCAAGCAGAGATGAGAGCAATGTGGAAGAAAGATACCCAGATAGTTCCAATAGTAGTAGGAGCAACAGGTCTTATAAAAAAGAATATACAATTGTATTTAGATATGTTACCAATCCATGTAATCCCATACGAATTGCAGAAGGAGTCATTACTGGGCACAATGCGGGTGCTACGGAAAGCACTTTTGGCTGACCTCAAAGATTGAAACAATACTAATTTCATGAACTTTAATCGTACTTTGACTTAGGAATGGGATCCATTCCCATCATGGTATTAGAAATCCAAAAGACTTGGAGAAATTAAAAGGAAGATGTATGTAGCCCTAGGCTATTCATTATATTGGCATGCCCCAGCATGATAGAGGTCCTTGTGGGTGTGAATGACTAGAACACAAAGCCCTGAAGGATTTTGCAGAGTGACGTGTCTCAACTTTCTATTTATATTATTGATGCAAGTAAAACTCCGGTCCTGAGATGAATCTTTCCTTCACCAAAATTGATACCTAAGTATAAAGAGAAGACAATTGAATTTAACAATTTGCTGAAGAGCTGGTGTCATACCAGGGGTACCCAGTATGTATCCACCTAGATGAAGAGATTGTTTGCAAAGGATGGCCTACATCTCTTGTTCAAGGGATTCTGTATTCTGTTTAAAGCCTATTCTATCCGCATAGTGCCCTTTTAGGTGGACTCCATCCGGTGGACATCCCAGCTCTACAGCTTCATCTATTCCCAAACTCTACCACATTAAGATGGCTCTTCTCAATGCCAGGGGTCTCAGTAACAAGTTCACAGATTTTGAAGTTCTCTTGCATCTGGAACATGTTCATGTTTGAGTAGTTACAGATGCTTATCTTAACTAATTGCAGCTAGTGAAGTCTCCATGTGTTTCTGCTGTTGCATCCTACTGATGCCTCTAAGAGTGTAATATGGTCTGCTCACACTTGCATTAATAATTTAAAAATGTGCTATATACAGCGATTGAAATATTTAATCTTAAAACTTATATGATGTGCATTACACTTGCATTGATATTTGACCTCTCTCCATTGCTGCCTAAGAGATGTTAATTGTTCTTCATATATTATTTATTTATATTGTCATAATGTTCTTATTTTTCTAAATATGTCAACACCCAAGAAAAAAGAGGCATAACTGTTTATCCTGATGTGATAGCTCACATATGGATGAACAGATTGTTTCTGACAGTATGTGTGTAACTTGGGTGGTTACTGAGATTGTAAGCTGTTTACACAGTATTACAAAAGGAATATTAACTGTGTTTATTATGATTTATAAAATCCATTTGATTGCCTATAGTCTAATGAGCTCTACTATTGTAAAAATGTGTGCTGAACTGTTTGTCATTTACATTTCTTTTTCAATCCTTACAGCACCAGGGATATGAATATTTACTTGAAATGTAGCCATAACTTGATTTTGTCAAGAAACCCAGGATGCAGTCACTGGGAGTTAAAAGTACAAACCTTCTGGGCTCCACTGTAGTTAACGAGTTAAATGGGAAGAAGGCATTCAGACCTAACAGAACCTGTAGGGGTTATCTATATTTGTCGGGATCCACATCTCATCTAGATTGATGTCCTTCCATATCACTGTTGCAGTATTCTTTACAAAGGGATCCCCTGGTAAGGGTAGCACCAACATCCAGCCAGTACACCGAAGCCTTACATTTTATAGATATTGCATGTCACATGTATGCTCCCTGCTCAAGGAGTAGGGCATAAAGGTGATGTATGGCTGTACATATCTCAGAACTTCTTTGCTGCCAGTCCAGACGCCATCAGTGATTGTCGGCCTGAACAGTCCTTCTTCTGAGCTGTTTACCAAGCCGTGTTTCAGATAAGGGCCCTATTGGGGTTTCTTCCCATCTATTTTTACTATTTTTTGTGAGTTTACATGTCATCCAGAAAGGGAAAATGTCAGTGTGGGAGGCAGTGTCTTTTTTGTTTGGGTGCTTCTCATGACCATACGCAGTGTTCTATCTTCCAAGCATTATCTCTAAGAATCTAAGTAGTCATCTCTCCTCCTTATCAATTTACCTGGAGAACCAGTGTCTTAAATTATTGATGTAAGGTGCTATGGCAGAATCTTCCCATCCCAAAGGTCAGCCTCCTGCCAAGAAAAAGATCCAAAAACTTAGTTCTGATTTGGCTGCTGTCCTGCCTCCCTGATATCTCTTTTGATGCTGATGAAAGCCCAGAGGATCATCCAGTTGTTGCGCTGGATTCCTCTGCTGTGACCCCATCAGAGACTTGCAAGAATCTGACTTCTTGCATGTCTTTGGAGGCTCTTGCTAACGTCCTCTCTAGATGGTGAGGGGGGACTTCAGCTGACTATTTCTGAGGGACCAAAGGGAACTCTGCAAATCCTTGTTCAGGAGGAGATCGCCACTGCTTTGGTTGAGTGTAGGAAAGGGCCTGAACTGCCTAGGTTTTTGGGTGGACCTTCCCTAGAAGAAAAAAAAAACAGAAAACTAG
The DNA here is from genome assembly GCF_019279795.1 of Protopterus annectens. NCBI lineage: Eukaryota > Metazoa > Chordata > Ceratodontiformes > Protopteridae > Protopterus > Protopterus annectens. The sequence goes on along the minus strand of NC_056751.1, from coordinate 328,213,783 downwards.
GCAGATTTCCCATGTTGCTAAAGATCCCCAGCATGAATGGGAGGATGCTACCCAAGGGTTGTTTAATGCCTTAAGGGCCTCAAAGCCTCTTCAAGGAGTTTCTGTGCCTGCTCCTCCTCAGTGTTCTGCTTCCCTTAAGAGGCAAAGAGAGCAGGAGTCACTTGAACAGGACTTGGACTCTGGGGAACAGTCTTTGCCATGCTCCTCTCAAATCCCTTCTCCCTTGGATTATGGATCTGAGGAGGAGGATTCTATTAGTCCAGACTCCCCTTTGGAGTAACTCTCCTTTGGGGATACTATTTTTCGTATGATGGAATATTTCAAATGGAACTGCTCTCAGATTTCTGATATTCAAAAGAGGTATTATGAAATTCTCCATATGGAGTCTTATAAGTCTTCTGCTCCTAAGCAACCTGCTAGATTCTTCAAGTTGCCTGATGATTGTAAGTTCTTGTACAAATGTCCTTCTGCTGATCCTTCTGTAGTTTCTTCCTCTTCTGACAAACCTTAAAAACTTTTGCCGTCTACTAATCTACTTCCTTCAGACAAGGACAGTAGGGCTATGGAATGTTTAGGCAAAAAAGTATATTCTGCTGTCATTTTGGCTTTTTGGGCTACTAATTACCAGACTCATATGATCACGTATGTTCTAGACCTAATGACTTAAGCTTCTCAGGCAATCTCCAACCACACTGATTTAGAATGGGAAGGTCTCAGCCTTTCTCTATTGGGTTCTACCTCTCAGGTGGGTCGCCATTCTATTAAATGTAGTTATAATGCGACTGATGCTTTCTCTAGGGCTGCTACCTTTGGTTCTGTTTTGAGAAGTTACTCTTGGCTTCATCTCCAGCCTTTGCCTGATGATATTAAAGCTAAATTGCTGGATGCTCCTCTTGATAATAAGAGTTTCTCTTGTTCTGCTGCTGATGAGCTTTTTAAGTTCCTCCAGAATAAAGGCAATGCCTCACAGGAATTCAAATGCATTTTTGTGTCTCCTATCCCTAAGTTCCAGAGGTATTATCCTTCCGTATCTGCTTTTGTACAAAGATAGCCTCACTCTCTTCCTAAAGGTAATAAGGGTTCTAGGCATGTACCTCATGCTACATCTACTCAGACTCATACTTTGCAGAAGTGTCCTTTTCAAGACAAACTAAGTTCTATCTGACAGTTAGCTTCCCCTTTCCCTGGGTCAGGTTCCCCTCTCTCTTCATCTTTACCTGTCCCTTCCCAATTGGTTAAGGGCCACTCAGGATGTTTGGATTCTGTCCGTCATCTTCCAGGGATACTTCCTGGTGTGGAAATCCATCTCCTCAGGAACAACTTCCTTTCTTTTCAGACCTGCTTCAGGGTGTTTTGGCCCAGGGCAACATTCAGGTTGTGCCCCCTGCCCAAGAAGGGAAAGGTTTTATTCCAGGATGTTTCTGGTTCCCAGGAAGGAAAGCACCTGGAGACCCCTTCTGGACCTTTCTCAGCTCAACACCTTTCTAAAGGTCCCTTCATTTTGGATGCTGTCCAGTCAAATCCTGTTCCATCTTCTTTTCTTCTTCCCTAAGCTTTCTTAATATGCCTGGATCTCAAGGATGCCTATCTTCATATTCTTATCTTCAGGAAGTTTTTATGTTTGTCTGTTTCTTCCTTGCACTTTTAGTTCTCTGATTTGTCATTTTGCCTCTCTACTGCCCCAGGGGTATTCACCAAATGCCTTGCTCCTGTCTTTGCCTTTTGCAAGATGAGAGGAGCTCAAATAGTTCCTTGTCTAGACTACCTGCTCATTCAACTCCATGCCCCGAGGTCTTGGTTCAGCACCTCCAGTTTATGGTTTGTCTCTTACAATACCTAGGGTTTACCATAAACTTTCAGAAATCAGTCCTGGTTCCTTCTTAGGATTATGTGTTTCTCATTTGCAGGATCCAGACCATTCCCATGCTGTCATCCCTGCCTCCACCCAAAGCTCTCTGACTAATCACCCATTTTCAATCCCTTCATCCTCTGCCTTCAAGTCAAGGCCAGGGATTTTCTCAGTGTTCTAGGATTCATGGTCTCCCCCACTCCTATGCTGCCTTTAGCCAGATTCCATATGAGAAAGCTACAGTAGTTCTTAAAGTCAGTGTGGCTTCAACACTGTCATCCACTGGATTTTTGGTTCCTTTCCTTCCATGCCTCAAACTCAAGCTTCATTGGTGGGTTCATCAGCTTTCTCTCAACCAGAGACTTCCCTTTCAACTCCCAGTCCCCTCTCAGGAACTTTTGCAGATGCCTCGGGCAGGGTTTGGGGAGCCTCATTCGGTTCCCTCAAGGTCCATTGTCTCTGATCTCCTTTAGAGGCCTCTCAAAATCTTCACAGACAATAATATAGTGAAGTGTGTGTTTGCATGTGTGTGTGTGTGTGTGTGGGGGGGGGTGCATGGTCCTACTTTCTTTGCTGATTGGCTCTTTAAGTTTGGGATCTGGTTGTCCAGTACTGAGTGACTTTTCAGGCTATATACTTTCCTTCAGACCAAAATATAGTGGGACACTCTTTCAGCAGGTCCAGTACACAGGCTCATGAATAGATGCTTCACACAGATGTGTTTCTGGACATTGTCCATTGGGGAGAACTCCACAGGTAGAACATTTTGTCCCTGATTTGAAAAGACAACCTCCTCTTTTTTGCACCAGAGTTCTCTGGCTTGGAAGGTGGAAGTCCTATCTTTTCCTTGGAAGGGTATGTTTCTCTATGCCTTCCTTCCCCCTTCATCTGACTCCATTGGTCCTGCTCAAGATAAAGCAAGACTCCCACAAAATCTTGCTGGTGACTCCCTTTAGGCCCAGACAGCCTTGGTTCCTCCTTCATTTTCATTTAGCTAGGGACAATCACCACAAGTTTCCTCACAGGGTGTTCACACAAGACAAGGAGTCCCACATCCATCCCCACTTGTCAACTCTTCAACTGACAATGTGAGTGATAGGGTTTTGATACCATTTAGGCAGTTTTATTCTGAGGGCATGCTTTGGGTTCTGAAGGAGGTCAGGAAACCCACTACCAGGACATAATACAAATGGAAGAAATTTTCTGTCTTATGCCTTTCTTGTAACCAGGATCCATTTTCTGTAGGATCCCACTGGTTCTCTCTTATTTGTATTAATGGCATCATGCTGGATTAGCATTTTCTTCAGTTAAAGGTCACCTTTCAGGTATTTCTGCTTGTCTGCCATAGACTCCTGCTCTTGTCACTAGGTTTGATATCAAGCAATTTCTTAAAGGCGCCCTTCATATCAGGCATCCTAGGAAGCCTATTCCACCTTACTGGACTTGAAAAATTGACTCAGGCTCCTTTTGAGCCTGCTGCTTCAGCTTCCTTGCAATGTTGTACTTAGAACACTGTTCATTTTTTGGCCCTTTCTTCAGCCAAGAGAGTCGCTGAACTCCAGGGTCTTACTGCTGTTCTCCTTTCATAGTTTTTCATGACGACAAGGTGTCTCTTTGTACTAATCCTTCGTTTATGCCCATGGTGGTTAATGAGTTGTCTCTTAATCACTTTATTAATTTGCCTTCCTTATTTGCTTCAGTCTGCTATTGAGAAGGTTCTACACACTTTGGATTTGCACAGACAGCTCAGATATTAATTAGATAAGACTAAGGCCATTCACAAATCTGAGCAACGTTTTCTTTCTTTTCATCCCAGATCTCTAGGTTTGGGTGTTTCTATGCAAACCATTTCCTCCAGGATCTGCAAGAGCATTTCTTTTTGTTATTCCTTTCATGGAAAATGTCTTTCTTCCTCTGTAAGGGATCATTCTACTAAAGCTATTGCTTCTTCTGGTGCTTTTTTCAAAGATTTGGATAACAGTTCCATACTTCGACCTCTGTTCATACCTTCACTAAGCATTACAATTTGGATGTTGTTTTCAGACCAAGAGCTGGCCTTGCCAGAACTACCCTGCATGTATTTCTAGAGGGCTCCTCTGTGCATTCCCAAGTTGCCTTTTGAACTCTCCCTCTTGTAAAGACTACCACAACAATGATATAAAATGACATCTACTGTTATGGTAAGATTTTATACAACTGTACTTTTCCCAGAGACTAACAAACCAAACTCCTAAAACTTCAGCTTAGAACGAACAAGAACAATTTCTAGCTTATAATTTACTACAGAATCCCCTTTGTGTCCTCAGATGATCATATTAGATTTATGAAGTGTTAGAGGAGATTCCTATGAGCAATAACTGTATAATCTCAGCACACTACAATCACACAACAATAGAACTGAGCACCTGTACCTCTAATGTTATGTATCCTATGAGATTTTTTGATTTAATAACTAGGAATTCCCTAGAGTAAATAGTTAGAAAACCATCCAGAGGTTGTAATACTCTTGGTCTAGTCTTCACAAATATTGCTTCTACTTGTTTCACTCTGCTAGTCTCTATTTCTAGAGTAAAGGTGGACCGCAACTTATGAGATTTCTTCTCAAAATCGCCATTCATTTTTGTAACCTATGTCTATGAATTTAAGAATTTCAAAAGGGACAAACCTTAAAAAATTATATGATGAAATCTCTGATTTTACCCTTAACATCACCACTACTGATCCCAGCAGAGCAACCCAGAGTTTTATTCCCACTTAGACAAATGCATAGATCTTGCAGTCCCAGCTGGAGCTAAATACTACAGGAAATGTAACCCCTCTCCTCCCTAGTGGTCACCCAACATAAATAAAATGTATAACTAAAGAAAAAAACTTCTTATGCAGTGCAGTATGGTTACAGCTCATCAAAATGAGGACAGTATAAAAATTATCATCATGAAACTGAAGTGCATTATAAGGGCCAGTTGAGTAACCTGTAAATGGAGATTAGCCTCTGAAATACAATATAACTACAAGCAACCTAAACTTTGCTACAGGCTGTGTCCCCAAATCCTAATGCACTGCTGCAGGGATGCCCGTCCACAATGGTGGTGTTTGTGAGGTGTCTCTACAGCTAGTGTTAAGGTAACCATTGGAGTCACCTACTTCTCTGTTCTCAAAACAGATAACCAGCATCTCTGTTTTAATAAATTTGCAGATGACTGTAAATCATATGTAATTTTTCACAGTACCCACAGATATTAGTACTTTTCAAAAAAAGTATATCCTACTTAATACATGCTGTATAGAAAAATAGGCATAAATTGAATGGAAAAGCTGTAATATTGTTTGATTCTGTAAATAACCGCTATCCACAATATGCAGGATAGATAACACTCCATTATTAAATGAAAATTTAGTCAGTAACTTGTATACTTGAGTTGATAGGTCATGATAATGCTGACCACCATCATCAGATCTTTATGTGGCAACTGTACTCAGAAAATCCTTCTTTCATTCCAATCCAAATGTGTTATTAAGACTAATTATGGTGTACAGTGACCTCTTTGGTATGTACCTCACCTGACGTAACAAAAAAAAAAAAACTCAAAAAGGCCCATTGGTTGCTAATTAATAGTATCTTTGGTCTTAATAACCTTTGTTACCAGGAAAGGCTGGAAGCTCTGTCCTTGTACTCTGTAACTCAGACTTTTGAGGGGTGATATGTGGCTCCTTTAATATGCTATTAGAGATTCAGTGATTCTTTACTTAGTATATATCAGTTAGTCTAACAGCTGAGCTAAATTGAAAACCAGAGGCTTGAACCTCCACCAGCAAATGAACAGAATGAATGGAGAGATAGATTGCTCGCCCAGTAACTCCCTCTTCTCTAGAATAAATTTCCTCTGCAGGTTACGTGAAGTGAGTTTATATTTGCTTTCAAATTAAAAATGGATGATTGGATAAGTACCCTCATATTTAAACTAGGACTAAGTAGCCTCTTTCTTCTTGAGAAAGGAGGTAAAGCCCGGTGCTGGGTGTTGGTGAGATGTACATGGTCACTTGACTAAAATAGCCTTGAAACGTCTATGAATCTTACGAATCCTATGACGTGGGCTTAGGAAAGTGACACATGTTTTTGCACTGCTACAGGTATTCTGTAATGTTTTCAGAGGTCCTATGGTCAAAGTTCCAGCACAACAAATAAGTTCTTACTTGATGTCATTAGGCCAGCTTTGGCTGATGATGCATCATGTACAGAATATAATTTGGTGGTAAAGTGGCACTGTTGGTACCACTAACATTGAAGGGCACATACACATACCTGTCACACATGAGCTGATGGTGGATGACCAGAGTAAATCTTTAGCATTCCATGTGTTTAGCACTGGATATCCTGCCTATGCTACACAAGTTTCACCACTACAGATGGCTTCTGTGACCCACACTACCCTCGAGGTGGACTCGTCCACTACTGAAGACAGGCATGTAGCTATGGTACTGGGACATTCACTCACCCAGGGTATCACTCTTATCATTATTCAGCACATGTGTATATCAGTGGTCCAGGCACACACAGCTGCTAAACATACCTTGTTAGAGATTTTGAGTGTGCTGTGTGTTTTGCTGGAGGATGTTTAAGGAGAAAAATGCACATAATGAGGACATACAATGAAATGTTAAGCACCCATTATTTGCTAAGTTAACGTCCACAATCTCTGAATATAAGTAAGCCATGTGAATAATTCCACTTTAAAGAGAACTGTTACTAATGCATATATAATAAATAGCCAACAATATTGTGCTTCAGTAATTTATCCACAAATGTAGTGCCTACTGCATTTTGAAGAATAATAGCTCATGTTGCATTAAGAAATGAATGTGATGATGATATTATAACTTTTCCTGAACTACATTATAGCAGGTAGAAACAGTCCCTGAGCAAGAAACATTTAACTAAATGTAGACATCTTTTGCAAAATAGTGTTGAAGAGGAGAATGCATCACAGTATTATGCAACAAAGACTGTGTAATGGAGGATGAAGGTCTGGCAGTTCTAAATGTCATTGTAAATAATGCAAATGGAACTCCTTCATAGTTGCTGGAGGCTGGAAAGATGGTACTGCAAGAAATATACCACTAAAATGCAACATTTTTAGATTGCAGTACACAAGCCAGTCCTAACAATAAATTAAGTAATTATTTTTTGCAATGAGTAAAGCTAAATAACTAAAAATATACATATATATGTTATTGTAGCAGCTTTTGTTCACAAATCATACAAAAATCAGAAATATTTCTGGATAGGATAGACTTCTGATGGTGATAAAAGATAATGGTCACAGTAAGTATGTTCCAACTTTATTTTAAAGAAACAGAAGCCGCATTAAAATAACCTGACTTGTTTCATGAAAAAAAAAAACTTTAGCCCTACAAAGCTAGAATAATGACAAAATGACAGCAGTCTGCCATTTTCATTTACAGACAATCCCGCACCTAGCAGTTATAGTTACTTTATTGTCTGTTCACATCTCAGGTATCTGATTGTAATAAAGTGAAATGGAATAGCAGTCACAAAATATATTTCAAACTCCATTTCACACAATAACACCGTTGCTTGTTGGATGCCGCAGCTCATAATATCTGGTTGTCAGCAGGGAATCATTTGTGCACATATCAGATATCTGAGTGGAATAAAATAGAATAGAAATAAAATACAATAAAATAAAATAATGGCTCTTCAATGTATTTCATACTTAATTTACAAAAAACATTCACTTGTTCACCATCGTCTACAACCTATATCTGGTTGCCTCTTGGGAATCATTTATGCACTTTCAACTGTAATCATATAAAAATAAACTAAAATAAAATAATGATCACACAATGCACTTCAGTCTCTGTTATATCAGCCCCATAACCAATTTATGTGTGCCTGCCAGGAATAATTGAACAAACTTACCTCACACTATTGCCACTACTTTTCTTTTGCACAGCAACCTTCCCTTTGCTATTAAATAAGATTTTACTGGCATTTCCTCCTTATTAGTATCATCACACGAATCACAAATAGCTTAGCAACAGAAGGCCTTATTTTATATGACATCTTCTAAGCAAATTTCATAAAACTGCAAATAATTAACCAAAGGTATTCAGAATATTATTGCTATGGCTATGCATAGTATCTGAGATGTCACTTGGGCTGCCTGATATCTTACCATACCGCTCAACCTCATAGCACAAAAAAAGTGGACAAAGCCAAAAATAATGGGGGAAGACAAAGCCCCAAAATTAGGGACAGATTTTAAAAATCACTCTTATAAACTTAGAAAGTTGCTAGAATAAAAGGTCTTGTGTTGCCATGTATTTTCTTGAAGATATGAAGCCTGAAACTAAAATGCCTGTCATTACTTAGTGAGTTCAGTTGTAATTGATTTAAGATAAAAATACAGAAAACAACAATCGTTATGTGGAACAGATCAAAAACACAAGGCAAAAAATTTAGACATTCTGCAAAAATCTGGCCAGTTGAGAGGTATGCAGCTGACATGCTCTTTTTGCTGTTACACTATGAATGTTACCAAGCCAAGATGACTAAAGTATCATGGTAACTTATTTATGTGCTAAGATTTAAAATATATATTTTTTATTTAGCTGCTATTTCCAGATTATGCCAACAGTGGCTGAATGTGTTAAGAAAATAAAAATAACTCTCTCAAAGTATTAGGGTTTGTCCTTATATATCCTTGTAAAATGCTTTTTACCAGCAAGACTAACTAAATGCAGAAAAAATCTTCCATTCGTGCTTATAAACCTGCCTTTTTCGAGAAGCACACGTTACAATTGCTTGATCTTTTCTCCCTCAGCTCCATTTTGCATACTTACATGGCTGCCTTTTTCTTACCCAATACAGATGCAACGCATTCTTGTTTTATCACTGAGATTTTATTTGGTTCACATTTTATCTTACATATATTATTTTAATTAATATATAAATGCGTGCTAGTAAGTTTATTTTTACCCATGCACATTATTTGCTAAGGTCAGCTTTGATTCTATTAAAACCATGCCCTTTATTTTATTTTTTATACCACAAACTTTTCTAGTTTTATTGATAAAACCATGCAACTCACCAAAGTCAGGCTTTTGGCTTTATTTTCAGGTCTGTAATATAAGCATGTATAGTGTCTATAGGAACTTGTGCTCTAGTGAAGAACAACCCTCTAATAAATCTGGTTTGGGCACAGACACATTTTCTCCAAATATACCTTGATGTGGTTGACAGATTAGGGGTGAGAAATGTAGGTAGTTGGGATGTAGAGGAAGGAGAAGTATTAGATATTAGACATTTGCTTAAATGATTCAGATAGGGATGAAGGGGTTAAAGTAAAGAGAGAGAGGAAGGAGAAAGTGATATTATAGGGGAAGAGTTTAGTTGGGGAGCAATTCAGTGCTTTAGCTTGGGATATTTGATTACTCTCTTCCTTCACTACCTGATATATTGAGACAACATAAAGAAGTGTTTAGTGATATGAGGGGTGGAATAAGGGACTTGATTCAAACCCATCTTGTGTTCCACTTTCCTCCATTAATTCTTGTGAGGTAAGAGGAGGTACCGTGTAACACTGCTTGTGGTCATGTGAGAGTATGTGGTCAAACGATGCCTGGAATGTTATAATGTTTTCCTATGTGCTCAAGAGTGTAATGTATAGTTTTATATTTACTGTTATTAATCATGTGGATATTGGTTAATAAACTGGTTCCAATGACATATTTGGTGTGGTGCTTACCTAAAGGTGTTCTGGACAAACTACAATCACTTTTTAAGTTTACATAAATTACTGAATTTGTCTGAAGTTCTGCTGCTTTGGCTTTCTACTCTTCAGTAAAAGAAAAATTTTAATCTATTAAAATTCTTTGCCAGTCACATGTAGGAATATAGCATTTTGTTACTTTCTAGGCATCTTGGCTAATGAAATTCCCAGAGACAATGCTTTTACTTTTCTGCTGAGTTTTCATGTGGCATGAGAATTCCATAGCATTGCATGCTGAAGCACTTTCTGAAAGAAGCTTGCACATTTGTAATTTCAAATACAAAAATTCTTGAATGCAAACATATTTCTTCCCTTCCAAAAGATATGCATTTTCAGTTCTGAAAGTATTTCTTCATTTTTAATACATTGTCATGTCACAAAGCTTAATAAACAGTATTGCAATACGGTAGATGTGTTCTAGCGTACTAAGGTATATACTTTGATGGACACTTCTCTAAAATAAGAGGATCATATCACATGAGAGGCAAATCCCTATCAGTAGTTCATTATTACTAATGAAAAATACCCCGTGTCTAATATGGAACAGACATGGCAAAAACTCAAACATAGTAAGGAGGTTCCAGGAATGACTGGTTAGTGTTCCTTTGAGAGAGAAGCTCATACTTTCATACCTAAGAGAGCTTTAACCATATATTTCACATGAAAACAAAAAAGGAGCGTAACACCATAGACATAAAACTGGAACTTTAATACAACAAAAACAAGAACTGGATAAGTGCTTTCGGCATGTGCCTTCCTCAGATCCTGAAAACAATTACTACACACAACTATTTAAGAACCAGCTAACCAATCTAGTTAAAAGGCAATTAAGCTGTTAAAAAAATGAAGCAATGAAACATAGCAATACTGTAGTTTTGTTCTAAGCTTGGATCTAAGTTATTTTAAAACATGCTTTTGTTACAAGTGCACTATGCAAATGAGGAGTAAGTATTGTTATGTTTCATTGCCTCATTTTTTAATCAGGCTGTGACTCTTGCTTCTTTAATATTATGGTTGTGAACCTGCCATGTTAACAACATGAGCTCTGAGTTTTTAACAGATTCACAAGCTGTGTAATGGTTATGACAGCAGTGTTTTATTTATTTAATATAAATTTTAATATGCTATGCTGATTGTCTTTAACAAAATGTAGTTTTGTTCTAAGCTTGAATCTAAGTTATTTTAAAACATGTTTTGTTAAAAGTGCACTATGCAAATGGGGAGTAAGTGTTGCTATGTTTCATTGCCTCATTTTCTAATTGCTTAATTGCCTTTTAACTAGATTGGTTAGCTGGTTCTTAAATAGTTGTGTGTAGGAATTGTTTTCAGGATCTGAGGAAGGCACATGCCGAAAGCGCTTATCCTGTTCTTGTTTTTGTTGTATTAAAGTTCCAGTTTTATGTCTATGGTGTTACACTCCTTTTTTATTTTCTTCTAATTTGTGTACTGGAGCGTTCCTTGGTGGTGCTACTGGATTTTGGTACTGTGATATATTTCACATGTTCAGGAGTAAGGAGTCCATGTAGAATGTATTCAAGTCCTCAATAGTTAAGGTGGTGTCAAGTAGCATTGGCAAAAAGGTGGCCAGTGATTGCCATGGAGGTAGGTCGGTCTAAGAATCACTGGGTGATACCAGGCATGAGGGAATCTATCAAGCAGAGCTGTAGCAAGGGGATTTGACACCCTTGACATCACATCCATTTGGCATCCCCCTAGTTAAAACTTCAAATGAGTCTAAAAGCTTATAAGCTGTCATTCAGCTATGATGATCAACAGCTCTTACTAGACAGTTTGTAAGCTGTGAAAAACATTTGTTTTTTTGAAGGTAACTGAAGTCTGACTGACAGGTTATAGGCTGTCTAATTGGCATTCAGAATTTTTATTTAATGATGGACTATAAGCTGTAGAACAATGTTTTAAACTTTATACATGTTACAAATTGGCATCCAGAACTGGTGCCCCATTCACCCCATCCTTACTACAGCAATGCCGTCAAGATTATATAAGAGGTTCTTCTGTACAATACTAGATGTAGGATCTTTGAGTTTGACTGGGAAGAACCAAGAGTAAGGAAGGGATCAGCTGCAACAATCACAAAAATGAAGTTCTATGTATGGAAAGAGTTTGATAAGGCCTTAGACAATAACTTTCAGATGGCATCGAAGAGGTTCTAACAAATCATGCAGTGATTCAGGAGTGGGAGGTGGGATGCTGCCCAGGCTGTTCTCAGTAAAGCTACAAAACATTAATCTGTACTATTGGCATTGTTGGCTGGTTGGTAGAATTTATTTATTTACATTTGATTACGGGTAGTGTCCAACTGGGCCAGAGACCCCTTTTTCAGTTGAGACATGGAGAGAAAAGCTCCACAAAGTTACATGACACATAATTTGCAAAAATGACACACAGAGCAGGTACTAGAGATTAAAAAGTTACATGCAGATAAACACAAAATCATTATATCACAGAATTATAAATACAAGTTAAGATCATAAATGCACACTCAATAACAATTTTTATATATGTGTATATATATATATATATATATATATATATATATATATATATATATGGGTCTACTATGGTTGATTGGAAACTCACTTGATTGAAAATGAAATTACTAGGAGCACTTCACTGAAAGATCACTTCACTGAAAACTCACTTGACTGAAACTCATTTCATTGAAAGTCATAAATGGCCTTTTCCCCACTGTCGTGTGACCCTGGAGTTAGTATATAAAGTGAGGGGGGTATGGGGGCACAGCCCCCCACATTGGGGGGGTGTGGGGGCGAAGCCCTCCACATATCTTGGTTATATATTCTCTTTTGAAAATAGTTATTTATTGCACTTGTAAGTATCAATGTGTATAGTTTAAAATGTTTATAATATGTGGGGGGCTATGTCCCCACACCCCCTATGTGGGGGCTGTGCCCCCCACACCCCCCCTTAGTTTATATACTAACTCCAGGGTCACACTACAGTGGGGAAAAGGCCATTTAGGACTTTCAACAAAATGAGTTTCAAAGAAATGAGTTTTCAATGAAGTGAGCTTTCAGTGAAGTGGTCCTAGTAATTTCATTTTCAGTCAAGTGAGTTTTCAGTCAACCATAGTAGACCCATATATATATATATATATATATATATATATATATATATATATATATACACACACACACACACACACACACACACATGTTTATATGTTTATGTAGTAAGAGCAAAAGTCAGTCAAAAGATAGAAATAATATTTTGATCCTGAATTTGGTGGACAAATCATCCTCTGAGGATGTAGTGCCAAAACCATCAAATGGGATTGGAACCCTTTCTATCGATGACATCATTGTGCTTAACATACAGCACTGTTGTATTATAGAGGAGATATGTCTAGAAATGCAAAAGGCACTTTACATTCTGTTTTGATAAGGCACAATTTCAGTTTTTGCAGGGAAGACAAGGATAGTACCTCTGGATTGGTAAACTGTGATGGTGATCTGCATTAGCAAATGTGGGACGAAGGATACCTTACAATTATGCAAAAAAAAAAAACATTTCACAACCTCCCTGGAATGCTTTTGCCATGGAATTGAAAAGGAACCTTCATCAGATAGTTGAGCTTTAGAGATGTAATGGGAATTTGCATATGTCTACCTAGGTTTTATGGGCTTAAAGGAGAAGTCATATGACCAAGTGTGGTGGATTATCTTCATAGGTTCATAAGTTGTTACTAGATTAATGACCATTAGGGCGCTCACAAGCCTAGCTTCTCACCCAAAACCCATCTGCATCTAGAGTATCATGGGTATCTATATGGGGGGCATGTTAGTAGGGAGCTAACTAAGGGATTTGTAGGTGGGGGGATTATTTAGGATAATCAGTTTCTTATTGATGGCCTTTGTCCATAAGGGACATGAGAGCAAGACTGCGGGTAAATTTATGGTTCCCATCCATTTTCCAAGGTTTCATTTGAATAGGATCAGAGATGAACTATGCGTTGCATGGATAGGTAGCCTATTTCATAGTGTGGAGATCCTTTTGGATACATATCTGACTCTACTGCATGTTCTATTTATGTCACAAGCTAAGTTCACATCCCTGGACCTAATGTTTTTGGTACAGGTTGTTTTACATGTGTGACAGATCCATTAGGGCTGGGACTGAGGAAACCCTGTACACCAGGCAATGATATCTCTCAGCAGCCTGTAGGAGGCTGAATACAGAGACAGAGACTTTATATGGTCAGTGTAAGACAGGGTAGTGTTGCTCTGAGTTCTCCTGGTGAGAAACTTTTGTGGGAATTCCAGCTGCTGCAAGTGTCTGGTCAGGGTCATTGGACTCAATGATAGGTCTGATAAGGACCAATAGAGTGATACTATAACTTCCTTAGGTTTATAGGTTCACAGGTGTTTACTAAGCTAATGACCACAAACATTTTAAGCATAGCCATGCATGCCAAATCTCTGACAAGTTTTGGTACCCTTGATAAGGGTAAGCAGGGGATTAGGAGATGAAATATTTGTAAGCAGGGGCCTGGTAGAGGAAACATTTACAGGCTGCCTGTGTCCATTAGAGACATAGGTGCCAACCCAGGGATAAATTTTTTGTTCCCTATCCAGTTGTCCAAGTTACACTTGAATTGCGTTAGAGAAGAACTCTGCTTCACATGGATGGGGAGCCTGTTGCAGACAAGGGGTAGTCTCTGGGATACATATCTGTGTCTCCAGCAGGTCTTATTTATATCACAGACAAGGTTTAAGTCTTTAGAACAGGTAATTCTGGTGCTGTTTGTTTTGTGGATATGCAGGAGGTTCATCATGATGGGGTCTGATAATGCCTTGTATGTCAGGCATAGATCTCCCCTCATAGCCTGTAGGAGACAGACTACATGGATAGGGCCTTGAGGCAGTCTGAATAGGACATGTTACTTACGTACTGTATTCTTTTAGTGAGGAACCTCTGTGGACATTCCATTTGTTCAATATGCCTGGTTAGGTACATACCAAAGGGGAATTCTACTCAATGATAGGTGTGATGCATGCAGAATACAATGAAATAATGACTTCCTTGGACCTAGATGCCATACCTTTGTGTATAGGTTGTACAACATAGAATGATTTCCTCACTATTGTAGGCATGTGATGGTCAAAGGCTAGATTACTGTCTATGTGTGTTGGGTCAGCTTTCAGGGGTGTGTTGTAAATATGATAGTAGGACCTGGATGCCATACCCTTACCTAAAAGTTGGGAGACGTAGAATAAATTTTTTACTATCTTAACTACATAATGGTCAAAGGCCAGATTGTTGTCTACAAATGTGTCCAGATCTTTTACTACTGGTTGACTCTTAGAGCTGTTTTATCAATAATCCCCAAAGGGCCATTTAATGAAATTTTCACATTGAAGTTTAGGCCATGGCTTGGGCACCATTCATTTATCTGTGTTAAACCCTCTTCCAATATTGAAGGGAATCTATAAGAGCTCCCAATTTACAGTCATCTGCAAACTTGTTGAGCCAGAAGCCTTGAATGTTAGCCTTCACTTCTGGGAAGTAGATACCAAACAGGAGCAGGCCCAGCACTGAGCCCTGGGCTACTCTGCTGGTAATCGATCTCTTGGTGGAGGTGGTCTCACCGATCCTAACTTATTGGTTCCTGTTTGTGAGCCAGCTAGTGATCCAGCGAGTTATGTATGGATTAATACCTCACTGAGAGAGCTTGTCAGTGATGCCTGAACAGAGTATTGTATTGAATTCCTTGGCTAGGTCAAGATACGCAGTATGCACCATTTTACCCTCATCCATTATCTTGGTGACATGCTCAAAGAAGTCTACTAGTTTAAGTAGGCATAACCTTGGAACATAGGCTGTTTTGAGGCTGCAGTTGAAGAAATCCTCAAATGGTCCTGATATTGTCAGAATTCTTGGCTTTATTGAGTGCGTCCAGCACCTAGTCTCAACTAATGGTTGGGAGAAGTATGTTAGAGGGGAATTTCACCCAGAGGAGCTGGGGGAGGAGTGGTGGGTGAAAATTTAGCTGGATTTACAATGTCACTGTGATCCATGAAGGTGGCACTATTCATCACCAGTTCAGCACACTGTTGTATGTTATCCTTTAAGGTTCCAGACATAGATGTAGACACCTTGTGAATATCCTTAGACTGCAAGGCTATCCAGACCTCATAGTTGGCATTGCTGGACTTAATTAGACCTCTTAGTTTCTTGGTTTAGTTGTGTAAGAAAGCAGTTGTATTTAAGGGGAACCGCTGTTCATAATTTTGGCCCTGAGTTTTTTTTTACCCTGTTTACGTGAGGATTCCACCAGTGGGGTTTATTTTTTCACGTTTGTTTTGGGTTTATTTCTGATCGGTATGGCAGCCTCCATACAGTCATTCACATGCTTGGATGGGGTCTGTGTGAATAATTCTGCATAGGTAGCTGTGATCTTGGGGTTAGAGGAAGCCTTGAATTTTGACAAACTATTACTTAATAGGATGTAGTTTGCCTTTGAATAGTTCCTAAATGTAACTAGTTTAGCTGGGTTTTCTGGGTTGATTTTTACTTCAAAGGGGACAGCTTTATGATCAGACCTCACTAGGGTGGAAATGATACAAGGGGAGTGGGGGTTACAATGCTCTCTCATGTTAGTGAGTACCAAATCCAGTATGTTGATCCTGTGGTTGGAGCATGCACTATCTGTTCCAGTGTGTTTGTGTTAATAAAGTTCAGGAAGCATTTTGCCTGTGAGTTTGAGGGCGGACAGTGTAAGTTTCCCAGTCTATAGAGGGGTAGTTAAAGTCAGTCATGAAATGGGTTTTTAAGTGCATGGTATGAGACTCTAGTAGGTTGAGGTTAGAGTTGTGAGACTCTAGAGGCATAGAAGGTGACCCGTAGCTAAACATGTTATGGTGAGGGACCACTTCTGTGGCCACTTGCATGTGAATGAGCTCCATAGTATCATCCTATTTAACCAACCTGGAGTTATGTTTGTTGCTAATGATTGAGACACCTCTACTTTTGGTCCCAGTCTGTGCTGTTGTTGGTCTAAATGTGTGGAAGGTACTGTAGCCTGCAATGCCAGAGTACTTTCTATGGCCTTAAACCAAGTCTTGGCTACAGCACATATGTCTACTTTCTCCAAACTGGTGAGGGCTTAAAGGGTGTGGAGTTTTTTGTTTAGGCTTCTAACACTGAGCAGTAACTCCTTAATGTTGTATGGAGACTTTTCACTATGTTGGTATTTATGTTTTTGGCATTGCCAATAAAAGGCTCTAAAGGGGTGGATAAAGTTTTAGTAAATATCTAAAAGCCTAGGAGGAACAGGCATAACCCATCCTTGGCAAAATAACATGGTCTGTTAACCATGTTTTTCTGTGCTGACAAATATTGGATCCCCCTGCAGTGACACAAGAAACTAAGCCAATAATTATAATCAATCAGTTTTATATTCATACTGTGGCATCATCCTTTGTGAAAATAGAATTCTGCTTAACGCAAGGCTCATACTCTGTCTGTGACACGATTTATCTTCAGTTGGTCAACTAACATGAATGTTGTCATCCTGAAGGTAAACCACTTTACATTAAAAATGTAAATCTGGACTTCTTAGTACACGTGTCAAGGTTGGTTCCCAGCGCATGCAGATACCACTTTAAATAAATAAGCAGCATCTCCTCCACACCCCCTGATTGTTATATATGTTAACTTTGAGATAACACAATATCCAGGGAAAGGGAATATTCTTCAACCTGGGGATTGTTAGTCTCACACAGCTGTTGACTATCTGTATAGTCGACCAAATGTGGTTGCACCTGTGTTGCTCGCAGATGATGGTGTCCTTGTAGCCACAAGGGATTGTGATCTGCCCCATAAAGTGAAGATGTTCACTGCTGATTGTGAAATGGATGGAACAAAAATCTGCAAATATAAATAAGAGGTCATTGTTCTGGCCTGCAAAAAATGCATTGCCCTTAGCAGATGAGAAAGAGCAGCTACCTAAAACAGAGATTTAATTAGCTTGTGCTTTTGTTCATGACTAAAGGTAGCAGGAATAAGGAGGTGGACCTGTGGATAGTTGCAGCACAGGCAGTATCACATGCATTATGTTAGACTGTGGTGGGGAAGTGAATCATAGTACAAAGGTGTTCATCCTCATCTATGATTATGAGCTCATAGTAGTGATCAAAAAGATGTGATCACAGATATGGCAGAAAGAGATTAGGTTACTTTGCAGTGTACTGTGTTTACACTCCATGACAGAGTGAAAAGTTTTGCAGTCTGCTAGGATCTTGCAGTACAACCTGTGCCCCTTTGACATGGGAGAAGTCAGTTGAGGGTGAGCCCTGTGTGGCTTCTGAAGAAGAGGTGCCGTGCTGTGAAGAGTCTTGGGGCAGACCCAGGATTTGTTGGAATGTACCTCTTAGCTTTTTAGGGGGCATGTGAACAGCTGAGTAATGAAAAAGATGAGCTGTAGGTAACTTCTGGGGTAGAAATGTCTGATCAACCTCATTCAGTTTGCTGTCACCATGACTATCAACAGGACAAGTCATTTAGAAAATTGATGGATAGATGTATGTATGTATGTATAGATGGATGGGTAATGAACAGAATACTATTATGGCTTCAGTGAATAAAACAAATAAATAGCTAAGACATTCTGCCAAATGTTACTTGGAAAGACTGAATATTGCAAAGTAAGGGGATTGTTACACATTTCTATAACTTTATACTTTACAAATTTATTTATAAAAACAGCTATTATTTAATTGTCATTTTTTTTACATTAGTCCATTTTTTTGTAATATTTAATCAAGTATAAACAGTCATGGACTCCAGAAGTCTGAGACTTGTTGAAACAAGGATCAATGATTTCTGTGCAGATGCCTACCCTTTATACAGGTAGCAGTCAAGAACAGCAGAAGTCTGAGACCTGCTAAGCCAAGGATCAGAGATTATCTGTGCAGATAACTACCCTGGGCACAGTTTAGGTTTTGATCATGTTTTTTATCACTTATTAGTAAACCATTTACACAAGAACTGATTTGCTTTGAGGACACAATGGTAAAAGTAACTTGGAAAAATAATTTCTGCTAGCTACCACTGCAACCCAAACTGGTGAGTGAATAATACTTGAGTTCAGGAGTGTCTCTCAATTTAATTTTTTTTTCTTAGAATTTGTCTTTTTTTCTCTTTAGACACAGCACTGTGTTAAATGCGGTCAAGCCTTTCCCACCGGTAGTACATATACATATAGATACATGTATATCTCTTCATGATATAAAACAAAACCAGAAGCCTTTAAACACTTTTTTATATTTTTTAAGAGCACATTCTGAAATAGGAATAATTACTTTCTAGGGTACTGGAATTTAACCAAATAATTGTTCTGAAATATTTTCAACTTCATCATATTTTCAGTACTTCTTAGAAAATGTCTTCTTCAATATTTTTGTTCCGTAGAAAAACTCAAAAGAAAAAAGTGAATGAGTGCACACACTGGGATCGTGGGTATACAATAAAATTGGTCTTATGTACAATATGGCTTTATACTTGAAATACCTTGCATATTATCCAGTAAATTCCCAGTACCGGACGTGGATAAGGTGCATACATCTGGCATGTGAAGTTTGTTCCCAACTACGTCAGCAACAATTAAAGTTTATTTGACATTCTCTGCATTTGTCAGCTGAACCTGGAAGTGAGACATGATACACTGATCAGCAACAACTCATCATTTGGAGAAGTTGGTGAAGTTATTACCCCATGGGGCTGTAGGTTAATGTGCTAGTCAGCTTGCAACTGCAGCAGCCATATTTCTATATGCATGCCAGAGTGCATGCTCATAAGATGAAGCTACTTACCTACAAACCACATTGGATTGGGAAACACAGGTATAGCATGTTAAGCCATTATCAACATTTGATATTAGCAAGAGGTCCCCATGTCTGAAACAGTTGTAGCAGTGAGGGGATACAGTTTCTGATTATCTAAGATTGACAAGTGGTATAAAATGGCAGGGTAAACAGTGGATCAATGTGTTTTCTTGTGGTTGGCAATTAGGCAGAGATTATCCAGGCTGTGAGAATCACTATCAGGTCTGATGTCCATACCAAGCTTCTTCTAGGTTTCTTAATCACATCTCATATAGCCAGCCAATGGGCCATTGTATGAAAATATTTTGTAGAACTAGCCGTTCATATTAATGTTTTTAATGTTTCTCATTTGAAATTAGGAGCTTTCAGTTTATACACTAAACATATCTGACACTTAGCAGCAATACAAAATCAAGAAAAAGGCAACACTCAACCTGCGTGACCTTAGAATACCATTAAGCCCTTACAATTTCTTTTAAATACAGCAGAGCTTTGTAGAGATATTCTTTAGAAGATTACTTCTAATCCACATAAGTAAGAGAAAAAAATGCATTGAAAAGTAGAACACTGTGTTTATTTTTGTAAATTAATTTCCCCTCCTTCACAAATTAAACCTAACAATATCAGTTCAAGTCATGTAAGTAAACACTGGAGTACTAATTAACTTTGTTTGGCATTTGGAACCTTATATTATGGTCACTTCAGGGCCAAATACCATTCAAAAGCAAATTCTGAAGACATAGCAGATATTCATTTTGACCAATTTACAACAATGTACTCATTACACTGGCATCCATCATGCACAGGCTGTGATAATTGCTATCATTTCATAGCACAGCTACATGCTGTCTGTTTTGATTACACATTTGAGCTATAATTCATGTTGAGACTGGCTGCCAATTATAGCCAATTACTCTGATTCACAGCAAGGACAGATTCTGTTAGTTCTCACACAAATTACTGACCTATTTAATGTAAGCGTGATGAGGTTGGATCTGTGAACATTGTAAGTCAACATCTCACTTAAAAAATCATTCCTAAGCAAATGTTATGGTCCAGAGGCCCAGTAAAGACTTTATGATATCTGAACAAACGTTATTAAATGCAGGGTTTCATAACTACATGCAAATATATAATGTGCATCTACATATTTATGAAAAGAAAATTATTTCTAGTTCAACTGCTATGTTCTGCAGTCACAAACAAAGCCATCTGCAGGGATTCATACTCTCCATACTCTCAAAGCAATTATTTCATTACTGGGTTAGAAAATTACCAGATCACAAACTTTACTAGCTTCTGCAACCAACCGCATTATTTTTTTCATTTTCTTTTATGTGTCTTCTTCTTATCTCTTCTGTGCACCGCCTCTTCTTTCACTACTTTTCCCACTTCTCCTCCTTTTCACTCTTCTTGCACTGTACATATGTCTCCATTGCCTGCTACTTTTCCCTCTGCTTACATTCACATGCCTTGATCTGAAGTATGAAGAGATCCTGTGTCACCACTAGCCTTGTCTATGTTGTAACTTTCACGTTCTTACTAATTTGTGTCTCACCTAAATATTATGGATTCTGTTCTCTAAATATCTGTCCTTCTAATTCTGTGTCTTTTGCATATAATCTTCATTAATCAGCCTTCCAGTGCACTGTCACATTGCACCTTAATTTTATTGCAGGCAATCTGCAATATTTTAGCAATAATCAATGACTGTGTGGGGTTATCACTGGATTTACTCTCAGTCGGCATGGCTTGATCATGACGGTAAAGCATGTGTGATTAAACAAAGCTAGTTATAGGTAAATCCTGTGATACACACACACACACACACACACACACACACACACACACACACACACACACACACACACACACACACACACACACACACATTTGTGTCATAGTCATACTTCTCAACTGTACAGATTTTCACAGAATGTCCAGATTTTTGCCGCATATTTTTGGTCCATTTTTCATAAAATTGTGGTATTCTGACAAATTAGTGACAAATCATTAAAGATTGAAGTTAGAAAATAATGACAGACATTTCAGTTTCAGACTTCAGACTAATGCAAAACCTGTTATTCTCTCAAGTTTATAAGTTTGTAAGAGCAGTATTTAGAAATTGTCTTTATTTCTGGGCCTTTGTCCCACTTTTATTTATGGCTTTGTCCAGATTTCTTGCTGTAAGAGGTTGAGCGGTATGGTCTTACTGCCATTATATGATGGCATTATTTAAAAAAAAGAAATTGCTTACTTTTTTAAATAATGGCATTGTATAAAGGGACTTTAATACCTTTCAGTGGCTACTTCCGTACAGGAAACATTAAAAGTATGTACTGTACTATGTATACGTTCAGTATATACATATCATATTTTATTACATAATATGACTTGCCTGTATTTATTGCTAAATAACTGCCTCACTGTTCTTTTGCAGAGATGGATCTTTTTTTGCTAGGATTCCACTATAAAAATTAATAGTTGGATTTAGTTAGACACTAAAATTCAAAAATATGCAAATAAATAAAGACATATACCACTGATCTTTTCCTTTTAGTTGTATTTTGGAGGCACAGTGATAAATAACTATGAAAGGAAAGTTTATTTTGGTATGGACTCATTTCTTATCAAATTATATACATTACTATATTATACTTACTAATTTATTCTTGTATTCGGTATTGGAACTCCAGCCAATATTAAATGTTAATGTCTGTTTTCCAAAATTCACAGATAGTGACAGGATTTAGTGATAATGCACTTTAATGTTTAAATGCATATGAAAAGATTGCATGCCAAAATGCTTGACCTTATTAGGTCAACGGTTATGTTCATTAATCGATCTTACATCAGTGGGAATGGGGTATGATCTGTTCTAAAAGTATATATAACTTTGAAGATAGTATATATAAGTAAGGGACTGTAGGAACCTAAGCCCCCCAACAGGAGATAAACTTAGTTTGTCCACCTAAAAAAATGCTGTTTTTTAAAAATATGAGGAGTTGTGATAACAAACCTAGTGAGGCTGACTATAGGAATGTTTATATTTCAGTAGCCCATTTGCCATATCAGAGACACAAAAAGTATTTCTTACCATCTAATCTGTCCTTTCTCAGTAGATTTATTATTGTACCAGAGACATTTGTTGGGATTATTTGATTCTGCTTTACACGATTCATTGGCATAATCAGTTTATGCTCCTACTTGCTATTGTACAAATGTGTCAGTACTGAATGCCAGGCAAGATGACAGCCTTCTATTAATATTATGACACTTTCACTATTGCAAGCTTTCTTTATATGGCTTATATCACACAACTGGCATATCCACCAGTTCACATGTAAGAATCTTATATGTATTCAATACTGCCTATATGCCAAAACTTGATAAGCATAATATAATTTTTTACACAATCTGCTTATTATTGCTATACATTTCCATATTTATTAAGATTTTCTCTGGTAAAGATCAAACATAAACAAATGTATAAGATATGTCTAAAAGATAATGTTAAGAAAATGCAATGAAATTAACTTTTTTGAACATGGTACTACTACATATTTAATGAGCAATACAAGAATGGTAGTTTTTAACCTCATGAGATGCTATACATGAATGTTTCTGATGCATTTTCAAACACAGTGCTAATATTACCGGTGTTATAAGCCCGTGTTTGCAAATTTCACCACTCCACAATGATGTTTTTGCTACTGCCCCTTTTACTTCTGGTTAGGTCTCTGCCTATATTGTTGATAATTTCTGACAAATTTTCTCTACCTTATTTATTTGTTTTATATTTGTTGAGCATGTGGGTATACTGCTCCTAGGACCATTTTCAGCCATGACCTGGGTCACAGTTATTACAATCAAATAGTACAAACAAGTTGAGATTTGCTTTCTACATTGTAGTTTCCAAGACACATTGTGAAGTGTTAACTGGTTACATAGCCTGACAGTTGCACACACAAGTCAAATAAAATTTGTAAAACTTTTATACAAAATATTTATACAAATCTCTTCCTGAGAAATTCATAGAACTTTTTTTCCAAATAGGAGGAAACAGAAAGAGAAATACCAGCCATATGCAGTTTTTGAAAAAAGTCATCTTTGTATGGACTTTGATACTTGAAAATACTGTGCATGCATTAAAATGACTTATCATGGAACTAATCAGTAAGGAAATAGGGAACCTCCAAGCACTGTACCCATCTCAGTTTGGGGTCATCAAGGACAAGTCATGCTTATTTAACCTGTTTGACTTTTCTGAAAAGCTCTTCAAACCAATGGATGAAGGTAAAATGGTACACACTGCATACCTTATCCCAAATGAAGCTTTTGACACAATCCACAACTCCTGCATAGTAAAACACTAAATAAACTGGGAATAATCCCCAATAACACCCACTGGCTTGCCAACTGGCTCACAGGTAAAATGTAGGAAATCAAATGGGGGAGGTACCCCAACAAACAGACCAGTCACTAATGGAGTCCACCAGAGTTCTCTGAAGTAAAAGCCAACAACATTCTTCTCTGAAGTAAAAGCCAATACCAAAGAGCTCTGGATGACTGAGTTTGCAGATAATTGCAAACTAGAAGCAGTTATTAAATCCCCAAATGACTTAGCCATCCTGTAGGTAGGTTTGTCCCAAATAAATAACTAGTGCCAGAATCATAGACTGAAACTAAATGCCAAAAAATGCATTATCGTATCCTTTGGGAAGTCATCTATGCTAGGGAACTACCACATTGACAATACACTCCTAAGAGTTGATCCATTTGTTTATAATTTGGGAACTTATGTGGGCATTGACCTAAACTTTGACCAACAAGCATCCACTATCTTAAGAAAGTCCTTCTATACTGCACAAAGGGATTGTGTCTAGTTCTAGAAATGCCATTGATCCCCTTTACTCAGGCCTCATTAGGCCAGCCATTGAGTATAGTGGCCCCTTTGACACATGCAACAAATCAGACTCCCATAGAGATACATTACTAAAAGGATAGAAGGACTAAATGATATGTCTTACATGGAGTGCCTCAAAATTATGTCACTACATGTGGTATCTTACAGACTGCTAACAGGTGACCTGTGTCTGGCAAACAAGGTGTCCTCTAACCAAGTGCTGATGGATTTGTTACACAACAACAAGTCATTTGGCATCAGAAATACTCAGTCCAGGAATCTAAATTATGTCTGCAACATCAGCAGAAAGATTTGGAGGGACAGGTATATCTCCCAGAAGATATCACTGCTCTGGGACAAACTCCCAATCTGCAGAAAACAAAGCTCATCCCTGCCCACATGTCCATATTCAAGCACGTCTTAGATCTATCGCTAGTTAGTAGAAAACGTACTCCAGCATTACTCCTAAATTCTTTATCCTATGCCTGGGTATAATCCAAGCTATTCTCACTAGGTGTAATATATAATTATTGACCATGGGATATTTGGCCAATCTAACATCAAACAGGATAGTTTAATTCAAGCACCAAAAGGGAATTCGTCTGCTAGGGCAGCTAGCCTAGTACTTACCTATGAACCTATAAAACAGTCAATAGATATGTATGTATTTATAAATAGTCTGCACATTGTACATAGGGTCAATAGGAAGGAAGTTATAGCTTTTTTAGGGCTATATTCGTGTAGACATATTATTAGGTGGCTTTCAGTAAGTAATATCAGTTATCTATTGCCTCTGTACCATTTATATTTGCTAATTTCATTTAAGTGAGTTTTATTTTTTTCTAAAGTTGCTGTTGCTGGCTTCAGTTCTAAATGTAATGGGTAGAAGGTTCCAGATGAAAGAATATAGATTAGAAAAACATTTTCTCCATTTTTTTTTTTTTTTAGTAAACTCTGGTCTAACAAGGAATTTTGAACTGTTAACACAGTGTCTTAGGTCACAGCTGTGTGCTTTTATTGAAATTTATTATTAAGGGAAGGGCAGTAGTTGCATAGTATAAGTCCGAAAATGAGGGTGGATATAGTAGTGGTGACAGGAGGTATTTAGCTTTCTACAGCATACCACAGTGGTGTTATGACTTTGGAGACAAATTAATTAATCTGCAGATTTTAGTAGAGTGGCATGGAGTAAAGAGGTATGGGTGGAGAAATTAAATAATATGAAGGGTAGTCTTTTATAGTCAGAATTGTAGTGTTCCCTTTGCAAGAGATACTATGGGTTCTTGGGTAAGGTAATAAGATGCAGAATAGCAGGCTCTCAGTTGACTAAGGACTGTATCAATGATATAATCCATGTGGTAGCAGATATAAGGTGGCCATAAGTATGGACAGGATTTGTTTTGCTCTTTGCTAGATCTGGGATTGTATTAAACCATTGCCCTTGAGCTTATATGGTGCAGTGAACATTATGACTGCTGTTTTTCAAATGTTATAATGATGTTGTTAGAGGTCTGTATCTCCAAAACTGTTGTATGTGCTCTTTTAAACTTTAACTGAAGGATGCTGCGATACATTGCCATAAACAGTTTTAGCCCTCCTTAGACTTTGCTCCATATTCTATGGAAGAATCTTTAGTTCTACTCTGAGCATTTTTTTATTTTTATCTCTGTCACATCATCTAAAACAGTGTAACAAGCATATTGCATAACATGGGAGGCATATTTGCATGGCTTATAGTTATGTAGAGGGTGCTGATGATTCAAAGACAAGATTTGCACTGATAGTTTTCTCAAGATGTGCACCACGTGCAACGTGGAAACAATGCATGCAAATGAATGATGAGACATGCATGGCAGTTCCAAAACAGCATGTAATGGGATTGCTCTGCATTAATGTGTTTGTGTTCTCTGGAAAAGCTCATGAGAAAATATCATCATGAAGTGCAGAAATTAGGCATATCAGCAGTACTGGTTCATTTGAAGCAAATGGCTATAGTACAGTAAATGCAGGGACTTTTTCCAAATGAGTGAGAGCTGTGGTAATATCTCTGATGCCCCTGCACTGGCATAGTAATCAAGGAGACTCAATCCTCACCACTGGCAACAGTAAAGGATGTACATAATGGGAGTATGACAAGTACACACACAGTAAAGTACAATTTCTCTTAAGAGCATACAGAGATCACAGTCAGTCTGGGGCTGGTTTCTTCCTCTTTATCAAGATCCCCAATAAGACTCCCCACTGGCACAGCTATAGAATTGAGTCCTTAGCCAGGGTTCCAAGCCATGTCCTCCCAACACTCTCCCTGTCCAACCAGTGCTTCATGTCCCTGCCCAAGTACCTGACACACACACACACACACACACACACACACACACACACACACACACACACACACACACACACACACACACACACACACACACACACACACACACACTTTGAGACTTGATTTATATGCAAATGCACACCTAGGAAAGGCTGGCACAGGTTTACTAGCTATGCCCCTTCTGCCCAGACCATAAGGTAGTTATCACTGCCACCAGAACCCCTTATCAGCTACTTTAAGGCTCTTCCCAAAGGGTGACCAATCCTACTGTGTAATGTTACAATTATCCAAATGGTAAGTGTGACCAAGAGCAAGGCTATTTAGGACTGGCCTTATCAGTGTCACCAAATACATATGTCAGTACTCTAAGAGCTTAAACATGTCTCACAAATATCAGCCACAAAAGATAGGTTTAAATATATTTAATAATAAATAATAAAAGAACAAGACAATACACAATCAACACAGTAACTATAGAGTTCAAAATCACAGGAACTATTTTAAAAACAACATTGCAGGACAGTCTCAAATAAATACAGAAAACTTCTAAACTAATCTTTACTATATTCCTGTCTATATATAAAAGAGACACTATGCCCTGAGACTTACGTACAGACAACACGCAGGTAGACAAGCTGATGATGGATGTTTCCAGGTCAAAGACAAAATACAAAATGCACAGTCTTTCTCTGAGAGAGTTCTTAAATCAATATTAAATATTACTACTGGATCAGCCGGGATGACATCACTCTTTGTCACCTGCCTTCAGTTCCCAGGCTAACAAAAACTAACATCTCTGTGTTAAAAATACATATCTCTCAGATGTTTGCCCAGAACTGGAAGTCATAAAACAATTCTAGTACTGAGAAGTAGCCACATTCTGACCATCCATATCAGAGGAATCAGAGTCCACAACAGCTGTCCTACAAGTCATCACTGTGTGTTCTTTTTGCAAAGAATTAATGTCAAGGTGAATTTCACCACAATGTATTGTAGTGTGTGAGCTAGCAGTGTGCTGCTTTTTTCCTTTTCTTCACTGTGGTAACCACAGAGTGAATATATATCATTTTGGGGGATGTGGGACCTTGCTCCCCATTCAAAGGTGCAAAGAGGCTTGCTACCCTGTAAAAAATATTTTTTTCTATTTTTATAGATTTTTTGGCTCAATGTTTCCAAAAACAACTTTCAGTATATGGTGAAGCAAAAAAGGGATTGTTGATGGTTCATAGGTAAACTATCTGTTTCCACAGCACCTCTGTCAAAGTATCAGTGTCCTCTCTTTAAGTTGAATGAGTCCCAAATTATGTCTAGTCACAAGCAATGTCTATACTGCTGCCATATGAGCTGCATTATCAGAATTGTGACCTGTGTCCACATCAGCCATAATTCCTGAGTCATATCCCCTCGAATGTGAAGTAGCTTTCTTGGCAATAGTGCTACCTCTGAAAGAACAACTTAATTAGCAATACCTAATAAAGTACCATACAAGAGAAGCTCTGATAAAGTTGTATTCAATGCAAATTCAAAAATAATTTGAACTATACAAATGTGTTCATCTAGAACATAGTTGCCTTGGCGAGCCTAGAAAGTAAACACTGTGCACAGAATGCATGACAGTACAATGGGCGTGGCTGTGTTAATTGTGGCTTTAATAGCAGAAAGTGTAAAACTGATATGGATGATCATTCAAAGAGATCTGGGAACTCAATGTCCTGCTATCACCATCTTTCAAGCCACTACCAAGGAATGGTTCTTGTCAGATCAGATCCTGATAAGAATATGAGAGAGTACAGTGTCTATGAGCTGCCTACTAGATGACCTCACACCACCTGTGGTGTTTCTCTAATCTAATATCTCATTCCTTTATACAGATGTGCTCAGTCATATCTGCTTCCCTGTGGCAACAATGAAAAACAGTTCTGTTTTGGTAAACAAGTGCAATGACATTCATCAACAATTCTTACTTTTCTGTTAGTCATATTCTTTAATGCGTTTTAGCATTGTAAACCAAAATGAGGCCATATTTTTTTACAGTCTGCAGGACCACATTTTCTTCAGTGTGAAAATGTTCCTGGTACTGCCATTGTCTTCTGTTTGCTATTACTAAACCCAGTAAAACATAAGATGCAGAAGATACACGTGTGTGTGTGTGTGTGTGTGTGTGTGTGTGTGTGTGTGTGTGTGTGTGTGTGTGTGTGTGTGTGTGTGTGTGTGTGAAAATGCTCATACACAATAAAATGCAACTAACCTTTTTCTTTTTATCATATTAGTTAGGCACATAAAGAAAAGTTATGCTAATACATAATCTAGAGATGTTTGGCTTGCTTATATACAAATATGCAGAAAGAAATGCATTATACAGGCCATTCGTTTTTTTCTGTATAGATTTTTGTTTACTTATGGTACATACAGTAAGTATGGAAAGAAATCTTGACAAGTCATTGTGACATCTGGCAAACATTGTTTGGTGGTATGTGATGGGGCTTGTTGTGGATGCAATCACTGACCTAGTCAGAGACAGATGATGTCACAAGGTACACATGACTGGAGTTGGAGGTATTCACGTAACATAAAATGCATATGCACCGCTATGGGTGCATCATTTACACATTTGCAGTTACCTGGGCTGATGCTATCATGGTGAGAGAGGACATTGTGTGCATGCATTTCATACTGTTAGCAGCATAACTGTTACTCTTTATCTCAATTTATCTGCTGCTTATGGACATTAGTAGCATCACTGGTTTTACTAAGATGACAGGGAGTGGAAGGTGCAAGAGCAGTTTTATTGATACTGTGGAGAGCTGCATGGGAGGGCGGGCATTAATTTTGCATCTATATATGTATGTATGCATGTAGCAACTCAGACATTTACATCTTAGGCCATAAAATAATGATCTACTGTCATATGCAATACACAGTCCCCACAACATGAGGGAAGGAAAGCAAACAGCTTAACATGATGAGTAACTGACCAGTAATTACTGCTCATATCTGTCATTATCATTATCTGCTGCAGTGAACCTTGACTGGCATCTTCCCACTGTGTATTTCCACTGCAGGGAAAGTATATTCTTGACTCACAACCTTACAGATGCATTTCTCACACAGATACTTATTCTTCTTGTTCTAAAGACTTAAACCTTACTTGTGATATAAATAGGACCTGGAGAGACATGTATATATCCCAGAGGCTACTCCTTCTTAGGAACAGGCTCCCCATCCATGTGAAGCAGAGTTCCTCCCTAATACAATTCAAGTGTCACTTGGATAATTGGATGGGGAACAGGAAATCCATCCCTGTTTTAGCACCTGTGTCTGTAATGGACACAGGCAACCTGTAAATGGTTCATCTCCTAGGCCCCTGCTTGTAAATGTTTCACCTTCCAAGCCCCTTTTTATACTTATCAGAACTTGTCAGAGATTTGGGATGCATGGTTAGCCTTAAACGGCCCTTGTGGTTGTTATCCTAGTAAACCCTTTTGAACTTATTAACCTATAAGAAGAGGTGCTGGCAATGTCATGGCCAAACAGTTCCATCCCCCATATATTACACCTGGGATAGATACATAGCTTGCCCAGTGAGTCACAACTTTGGAACAGCTACTTGAGGCTGCAATGAACTGATTGTTGGCAGCACAGTTTCAATTCATGGAGTTATTCTTTGAGTACGTTATTGACTCAAAAACTCATTGATCAAGCTATATAAAACCAGGGTGAGGGAAAAACTGGGTGAATTACAGTAAAGTATCAACAGGTCACATATAGCACTGCAAAATGATGCCTAGTGATACACAAACCTCCATCCACATACTTTCTTTAAAATGTTCATTAATGTTGTTTATAATTATGTGTTTTGGAGGTGGTCATCAGTAAAGTTAATTTAAGCAAACATACACACCTGCATTTTCCTCATAGCTTGCATGCCTAAGTGATTCTGGTATAATGCATGTGGCAGAAAAAGTAGTGCCATATGTCAGCTGTATAGCTGTATTTGATAACTTTACTACTATGGGTTCTGCAAAACCCCTGTGTCATACATGATTTGGCTAGTGTCAATATTTACATGTTTTGATATCCATGCTCTCTTTTTCTCTCTCTCCCCCTGCCACCCCCCCCCCCAAAAAAAAAAACATTCTTCACTAACATCTTAAGGTAATTTAAAGCAAATAAATAACTCCACTTGGTCCTCAAGCATTTAAATTCCCACTCCCCTCTTATCTATATCTTAATGTAAACTGAATCACTGCTATCATTAACAAGGAAAAAGAACCAAGATCATCCTGTCTCAGCTATTCACTGTTCCACATCTCCACTGGCCTATCCCAGTAACCAATAACCAAATGGGCATGTAAAGATGAAATCTAAAAAAAAAATCCCCTTTTCCTACAAACCTAGCCCAGCCTCCTCCCTTCTCAGTCTCAAATCACCACCAACCTCTTTGAAGGAGAAGATGGATGCCATGACTTAAAACTGTTACGATTTGGTGGCTTGTCTACTTTGTTTTCTAGTTTTCTCTTATGCATCTACTAAGTAGAAATGTCATAAAATTTCTCACGCTTGGCACAGATATTGATATCTTTCTTGCATGTTTACTGTACATCTTTCTAATGGAATGAACACCATTTTTATACTGCAATGCAAAGTGTGCCAGGGGGGCTGATAATGTTGCATTGTGTGCAGCTTTTGACTCAGAAATCAATAAAACATTATTTGGAAAGAAATTAAACTTGTGGGTGTCATCTTTGCTCCAAGCAACCATATACTACATCTGTTATCCCCTAGATTGTTCACAATCTGTGTTACACTACACATAACTAGCACCACAAGCTACCATACAAGGCTACTGCATGGCTTCATAATTATTCTGGCATGCCCTCGTTAACTTTGCCACTACTAACATGAAACCATTCCTGGTGTGCTCCTTGTGATCCAACCGAGACCTGTTGGTTTATTTACTTCTCAGTTGATTTCAAATGTTCCTTTTCATTTTGTCTTTCTTAAAAAAGTGTCAGACCACCTATTGACTAAAATTCAAGATTATCTCCACCCATGATAATTGGCTGATATAGTTTGGGCAATTAACATGACAGAGACCATCTCTGAATCAGAGACAGGGTAAACCTATCCAGAGAAACAGTTAACTAGCAGCTCATAATCATATCTCTGAACACTGCGCTGTCAGCTCTGATCAAGCTAATGATCTCCTTTCCAGTCCATGCGACACGCACATACACACACACACACACACACACACACACACACACACACACACACACACACACACACACACACTCACACACACTAGCACAGACATTGACCTACACACAAGCCCCCATATACACGCTCACACTCACATAAACATTCACCCACAAACCTGCACACATGCTGCAAAACTCACACACGGATAGTCAGCAATCTCAACCTGTCACTCATAGTGTGACAACCCAGAGACACATACACACAAACAAACACACACACAAAGCAGAGAAGGACAGCAACTCCCCAGCTGTGTCCCATGGTGTGACAATCAAGACACACACACACACACACACACACACACACACACACACACACACACACACACACACACACACGCACTCAGCATTTTTCATGTGCATGTACACAGACACACACACACACACACACACACACACAGTCAGCATTTCGCATGTCCATGTACACACACACACACACACACACACACACACACACACACACACACACACACACACACACGCACACATACACACATTGAGCCGCATTCGTACCTCTGCAGACACACATGCGCTTATACACATAGAGACACATGCACACAGATCTATGGTTCCGCTCAGCTAAACTTACCTAAACTGACTATTCCCATAGGAGTGAGTGGGTGGATACCACCAAAAGACAACACTCACATTTTCTGCCTAGAGGAAAAATTAAGTCAGCTCTGTAGAGATAAATGGAAACTGCTGTCATTTCTGGAGTAGAGCACATGGTTAATTAACATTATCACCCTAATTGCCTCATTAATATGTGGCTTCCCCAGCAACATGATTCCCTATGCCATGGCCTCTGCTAGTGGAAATCCACAGTGGAAGAGTGGTCTCTGAGTAAGAAAGGATTAGTACAGTGTGAAAATCTTTCCAGTTCAGGTTTCTGCATTTCAATGACCCTTTCTGAATCTCAGGACATAGGATATATGTCACATTTAAGAAGCTTGCACATCACTGAGCACTCTGTTACAGTTTATTCAGTGCAATACTCCTGTATAAACTAATAGGCACTTCAGGAAAGCACAGTTATTATGTAAGCAATTGTTTTTTGTCTTTCTGCTTAAAGTCACTTGTGGCACTTATTAAATTCCTAACAGTGTGCTTGACTTATGCAATCTTTTTCATACCTGATACAAAAGCATTACACTATGAGAAATTAATGCACACCAGATGATGTGGAATATTTTATCATGGCCAGAGTTATGCAGAGGTGAAATAAGTGCAGGCCTGGGGAGCTGCTAGTTTATGATTGTAGAATAGAATAAAAACTGCACCAAAAGCTCACACACCTGGGATGACAGACAAAATTGGAAAATCCCTCTCTTTTACGTTTAGGAATAACATCTCACTGAAACAGCATCTGTGCAATAAAAAGAGATCACAGCATACTGGTAAACATGATCACTTTGGCACATTTTCTTGCAAGCATTGCATAGCCTGCCAACAGATTCATGTTAGTACCAGTTATACCCATCCATCTTTAGGCTTTAACATTAAGAGCAAATGCTTTGCCAACTGCAGAACTTCTAATGTAGTATACTTCTCTTTCTCTGTGTCCTGCCATTCATTTTATGTAGGAAAATGAATAGAATGTTCAAAGATAGAGTGCTTGAACATATTAGGGGCATTAAAAATAAGAAAGATAGCAGTGCATTAGCTAACCATGTAAGCTGTGAAAATCCTACAAATATTTTTAAATTTTTTGTGATACAAGTAATACATCCTGACATCAGAGGGTGCGACATTGAGAATTACACAGAACGCATTGAGCAAAGAATGGATACTGAAGCTTAATGCTGAACCCCCCCCCCACCAAGTTTGAATGGCATTGCTTCC
This sequence comes from Protopterus annectens, assembly GCF_019279795.1. Lineage (NCBI taxonomy): Eukaryota > Metazoa > Chordata > Ceratodontiformes > Protopteridae > Protopterus > Protopterus annectens. Next base: position 328,179,943 of record NC_056751.1, on the reverse strand, counting down.
CTTAAACCTTTTCTCAAAGCATGTCCATTGCCACATAAATTCTAGTAACCTGTCCTTGGAAGCTTTCATTTTTAGTATGATATATACAGAAATGGTTAGCTTGCTGTTATGTGCAGTGTTATTGTTATGTAAAATGCTTTCTCTACTTTTATAAGAGCTTAGTAAGGCTATACAATGCACAGCACCCATGTGTTTTTAATTTAACTAATCATGACAATTTTTTAATTAACTATAACCAATGACCTTAGCAGTGCTGGTCACCTGTCATGTATTTTATTTATTTAAATGTTTTATAGTATTTTACTAGCTGTCTGATGAAGCAACTTGGTTAGTTACGAAAGCGCTTACTTTTTTGTTTAAATAAAACCTTTGGTGTGTGAGCGTTTGGTGCAGTTTTTATTCTATTTTACTTCATTTTCTCTACACCTTGCTCTGTTTCCCTGGAGCTGCTTTATCTTTTATTAGTTTATGATTGTCCTTGTGATCTTTGTTTATTTTTTCAAAGTAAAGAAACACACCCATTTCTTTAATTAGAAAAATAATAAATAAAAGGCAGGAATGCGCCTCTAGCCAAGTGACATCCTGTAGGAGATTAGTGATTGACAGGAAGGAGCAGGGAGTTCCATGAACTAATTGGCCAAGTATGGTGGATACTGAAAAATTTAAGAGAAGTAGGTAAGCACTGTGGATGGCATCAGCAGTCAGCAAGAGCATGAGGTAACTCTTACTTTTAAATCCTGGTGGCAACCAGATATGTGGAGTGGTGGAGTCATCTGCAGGGCAATCATAGTACCTACTGACAATTCTTATTTCACATTATGAACTGTTTCTGGTTTTCCAGAAAGTCATTGAGATCTCATAATACTTTTGCCCTTTCCCTCATAAAATGTATGTTTTTTTTTCTGTTAGATTGCTAAGGACTAGTCAGTCAATAATATTAGATATTAACATTTCATACTGTTTATTGTTCAGAAAATACATGCTGATAAAAAGTCTGTTGTTCTAGTACCATTTTAAGTGAATTAGAATAATATTTAAAAACTCTCTGATTTTTTGTTTGCCCTCCCTCCCCATTGTTTTTGCTTTGTTCTCTGATTCTCAGGAAAATAGGTTGAGAACTATGAATATCCATGAGTTTGTGTCGTATTTTTTGATTCTTTCTTCATACAATGTGTGGATTTCTGGTCAATCACAGAAGGCTGCAGTCATTAAATAATGACACAAATTTGAGTTTCTGTGCATGTTTTGCAAGTGTGTATGTATTCCATCATTGCTCCAAATCTCTAAGAGCAATATTTAAAAATCTGTCCCTGATTTTGGGCCTTTGTTTCCTTAATATTTTTAGCTTTGTGCCTGATTTTTTTCAATAAGAAGTTAAGAGATTATGAATATTTTAATTAGGGTGGGACATGTGAGATGTACATAAATAGATTAGGTATAATTTTTGATATAATTGTTGGGGCAGTCTGTGGAAGAAAATGCTAACTGCTATTTACTCATTATTCTGGCTTTGCAGGAATACTGTGATTGGTGGGAATCAACATAGAATAATTAAAGGTGCAGAACAACGTTGAGAGCTGTTAAACTGCTTACCTTATAAGGATAAGGGCGTGGCCCCTGACCCATTTTATTTTCAACTATTGACTACAGTGAAAAGCAGCTTATCAAGATTTAGAGCAAGTGTGACAACGTGGCTTCAGAAGACAGCTGTTGTGACCCTTTGCTGACTGAGGTATTAAGTCAGTTATTATTTTCACTGATTAGAGACCTGTTTAAAAAAAAATCAAGAAAATAAGAAAAGTTTTAGTTTCAAGGACAGAATATGGTCTTATGAGGGTGGTAGAGCCAAGACGGTTTACTGACAGCATCAAAAGTAAATAGCTCTGCAGTAAATATGTTTAAAATTTATTTTATTTATTTATTTATTTTAAATTTGTTTACTGGGAAAGTCCGACTGGGATAAGACCCATTTTTAGTGGAGGCCTGGGGAGAAAAGCTCCACATATAGAGATTCTACAAAACATATACAAGATATTATGCAAAACCTATACAAGAAATTATACAAAAAAATATACAAGACATACAGTACACCATACATTACATTATATGCTATTAAAGTGGACATTTGTATTATACAAATTATTATTTGTATTTAAAAAAATACAGGAAAGACTATGGTCTGGATCTATGACTGGCTCATTTATGCACTGGTACACTGTGTTTTCATAGACTGCATTCACATAGAAATAAAAGCTCCACCTGGTGAACAGGGAAGACATTCATCAACATGAAGGGATTCCACTTAATCAACTGCCAAACTGTTTTATGCTAATGAAGCAAATCAACATGGTGGAGTGATTCAACAACCTCTAAAGCAGCTGTGTAGATTCTGTGTTCATGGTGGCCGTGTATTCGGAAACTTTCCGAATATAGCCACAGAAAGGAGTCTACACATACGCATGAGCAAGTAAAAGCTCTTAAAATTTGTACAAAACTGACCTCAGCATGTAACCCCACACATATTATGACCTAATTACACACTGTGGATGCTAGACTGTCAGAGTTACAAAATAAAAAAAAATACATTTTTAAGGGCCATGACATAAATGCACCTTTGCTATCCCACCCCCCAAAAAAAATGTAATTGTATGTAATGCAGGCTGATAAAATGAGGCGTATTGTGCACTGTAGGCATATGTAATGCAGTTTGTAGTAGCCTCCCTTGTGTTTACAACATTATGCTCCCATGCAGTTCCTCCGCTGAAGTGGCTACTAACCATGCAGATTTCAGGCTGTCAGCATGGTGAAGATGCAAATTAGGTAAAAACTCATTGGAATTGCTAAATCCCAAAAAAGAGTAACCCTGTATGGATTTTCACTCTGTATAAGCACTTCCACAGTGTTTTTGTTTTCAACGGATGTCAACAGGGAGTGATGACATCGGGGGGGTTGTCAGGTTACACTTTCAAAGTTGTTCAGGTCAGTCTGTGGAGGGTGAAAATGCATGTAAGCTATGCACAAATCACAGGTTGTTTGTCATCCTTGGAATTTTGTTGTAAAATATGACTTCTCTGTTTCAAATAATTTTTGTACAATTTTTAATGTCCTCTTTTTTAATGTCCTCGTTGTGCAATGGTACTCCTAGCGCATCAACAGAAAATGGAGAAATGAATGGCAGCTTTCATTATGTTTGCCATGTAAATAGTCCTGTTGCACCATGTGTATGTTTAGGGCTAGAGTTCAGAAGGTCATAAGTTTGAGTACACGGTGTGCAAGCTTTCCTTTTTATACTAAATGTTTACATGATATCAACGGTGCAACTATTAAACATTCTAAAAAGCATCCATGTAACCTCCATTCTTGTTTTTCCTAAATACTTCAATACCATTGGAGGAGAGAGAAGGAAATTTTAACTGACACAATGCTATGGGCTGCTGCAGCTATTCTACATCTGCATGTGCTAGAGGCAGACGTCAGTGCTGCTGGTGCTGATGACAGTAGGCCTAGGCCTAGGCTGAGAAGGAGGAGAGTGCTCAGGCCCAGGGTAACTTATTTGACACTACATGACCTAAAGATTGTAGAGCACTACAGGCAGGACAGGGACACCTAATAAGAACTCTGTGAACTCTACCACCCTCAACTCAGAGCCAGAACCAATCAAGGGGAACCTATCACAGTGGAAACTAAGGTATGTGTAGCCCTTAGAATATTAGCTTCATGTAGTTTTCAAAAAACAAACTGGGAACATGATGGGTGTGTCACAGGCATCATCATCCAGGATCCTCCACCAATTCCTGCATGCTTTGCTCATACATGCCAGTGAGCATATATGTTGTACCCCATAATTCTGAGGAGAGGGCTACCAATATACAACAGTTCTACTGTGTAGCACACTATCCTGAAGTACTGGGTGCCATAGATTGCACTCATGTACACATTAAGGCAACACCTGTTGAGCAGAGTAGAATCTACATGAACCACAAGGGATACCACTTCATGAACTTGCAAGTCTTGTGCAATGTCTAGGAAATAATCTTGAATGTGTGTGCTGGCAGCCGTGACAGTTATCATGACTCCCATATCTGGCACACATCACAGCTGTATCAGATGTTTGCTGGGGCGGCATCTCACAGGTCTATTTACTGGGGGGATGCTGGCTATGCACTGGAACCATGGATGATGACACCCATCAGAAGTGCACCCACACCCACAGAAGAATGCCATAATGAGGAACATGCTCATACCAGAGACATCGTAGAGCATGTGTTTGGGCTGTTGAAGTCACAGTTCCATTGTTTAGATACATCTGGTGGAGTCCTGCAGTACAATCCAGAGACACATGCACAAGTCTTCATGGTATGTGCTATGCTACACAATCTGATCTTGTGGAAACAGCTGCAGCAGGATCAGCTAGGGGAAGGTGCAAGCATCCCCCACCAACACCTAGGTCACCACAGCCACAGTCAGAAGTGGGCTCAGAGGGGAACCACCAGGCTGCTGTGCCTACAGACAGATGTAGGGGTGCTCAGTATGCCCTTGCTTTGGCTAAAATACAATGCATATCATGTTCGCTGATCACCTGGGTGCCTAATTCCTTTCTCCTACTCATACAGATAGTAAAATTGATGCCAGGTAACTCACACAACCTGTACCTCCCCATGTACTGGATGTGTACTGCTTGTGTCAGACAGAGTCAGCCCTGAACTCAAAATATGTCTACTGCTACATTTGCAAGGTATGTCCTGAACCTAGAGTGCAGCTTTTGAATGATATAATGGCATATCCCTGTATTTAGTAGGTTGGAACAGTAATTAAGTAAATAGTGCCGTGGATTTGTGCAAAAAGTACTTTAGCATGTGACAGCAGAGGGACCTTTAGTTTACTCATATGTGTCCATTAGTGAGTACTAGGCCTCAGGTTTCAAAGATTCACACAGTCCTACTTCCGAAGTATACTGATGCTCATTACATGGCCTTATTTTTGCACCATACCTTTGTACTGGAAAATCTGTAAAGAGAGAAGTTAGACAGTACTGATACACATTGCAGTTTCTGACTTCACAGCACTTCCCAAGATCAAACAGCAGACAAGAAGCAGAACAAGGAAAGTAACAAGATCATCATATCCTTGTTTGTGCCATAGCAGTATGAACTTTGTTTACCCACAAAAGTACAGGCTATGCTTGTTTGCTGTGACTTTGCTTTTGCTCAGTTCATGCATGTCTCCCTTTCCATTTATTTTCCTACTTTTCTTTATTTTTGTTCCACTGTTTTCGTGATGTACCACATAGTGCAAACAAATAACTGCAGGTTTGGCTGCCCTTATGTGGCTTGTGCAAAGCTCACCATTGCTGAAAACGGACCACCTGGGAAGCAGATAGGGAGACATAGAAACCAGATACATTCAATAAATGCTTTTTGACATCATGAAAACCTGTTGTGGAGCAACTGTCACACATTAGCAATGTCACTCACATTTGTGCACTGCTTATGCACAAACAGCTGCATTGTGCATATGAGCATGCTTAGTTAACCATAGCACAAATCTGCTGCTCATTGCACACCTTTCAACTGTTTAGATATCTGTAGAATATCCTGATTTTTGCATCACCGTTTTACCCTGGTGCCCAAAAAAGTTGTTTTTCTGGCAAATAATTTGAAAATACTTGAGTATTGGAGCTGGAAAACAATGACAGAGATTTGAATTTCAAAATTCCTACCCTTCAGACAATTCACATTAATACAAAACATGTTATTCTAGCAACTGTTTAAGTTTGTAAGAGCCGTATGTAAAACATGTCCCTATGTTTGGTTCTTTTTCAACTCAATATGTATGGCTTTGTCCAGATTCCTTGCAATAAAAGGTTGAGAGGTATGGCTCAATGTGCTATGGAAATGTATATATGATGCTGTCTGATTTCATGCCATGTGTTGACCACACATCCGCAAGCATTACAACTCTGGATTCTCAATACTTTTTACACACATATATCAACCACACAACAAAGTGTAATTTATAATGTTGTGTACTCCCTCATGGACAGTACCAGTTGGTGATGCTCACAACCTTGCTCTGCTAAACTCAAATATCCAAACATGCTCAGTAAGAGTACTTGTGTTGTTATATAGCTAGGCTTCTAAGCAGCCTAGTGCAATTAGGCTATTAGCTTCATATGACACTATGACTCTATGTGCCTATGCAGGCCACCCAAGCCATTGTTCCTCACCCAGCCTGCTGATGTCATCTACTATAAGAGTACTTGTGTTGTTATACAGCTAGGCTTCTAAGCAGCCTAGTGATATTAGGTTATTAGCCTCATATGACACTATGACACTATGTGCCTATGCAGGCCACCCAAGCCATTGTTCCTCACCCAGCCTACTGATGTCATCTACTATAAGTTCATCTGCATTCCTGTATAAGTCAGACTTGTTCTGTGGCACGTGCTTTAAGTACTGTATTCTGTAATCTGTGCACTTAGATAGGTAGGGGTACTGTTATCACTTCAGTTGACTGTGTATGTGTTCTCACTTCAGTTGACTGTGTATGTGTGATTATAGTCAGCAGAATAGAAGTGCTATCCTGCAGTTACTTCTCCAATGACATGGCTGTCCATTTTTTGAAAGCTGCTCATCACTACACATCCATTTCATACTGGCTTCTCAAGCTGTTGTCTCTCATAGGACCTGCTCATGTCATCTAATATAAATCCACCTGCACTCCTGTATAAGTCATCCTTGTCCCATAGCACAAGCAGTAAATACCATGTTTGGTAGTCTGCACACTTAGATAGGTAGGGGTTCTAATCTCACTGCAGTCAACTGGATATGTGTGACTAGGCAGCAGAGTATAAGTGGCATCCTACAGTGACTTCTCCAATGGTATGGCTGGCCATTTTTTTGATAGGTGCTCATCCTTACATATTTATTCCATACTGGCCTCCCAAGCTGTTGTCTCTCACAGGGCCTGATAATATCATCTACTATAAGTCCACCTGCACTCCTGTATAAGTCAGACTTGCACCATTGTGCTTGCATTTAGTACTTAGGTAGGGATCATAATCTCACTGCAGACAACTGGGTGTGTGTGACTCTAGGCAGCAGAGTATAAGTGGTATCCTACAGTTACCATTCCAGTGGTATGGATGGCCATTTTTTTATAGCTGCTCATTCATACACATTCATTTCATACCAGCCTCCCAAGCTGTTGTCTGCCACAGGGCCTGCTGATGTCATATACTACAAGTCCACCTGCACTTCTGTATAAGTCAGACTTGTGCTGGGGTGTGTGCATTAAGCTCTGTGTTCTGTAGCTTGTCTACTTAGATAGGTAGGGTTTCTAGTCTCACTGCAGTCAACCGTGTGTGTGTGTGTGTGTGTGTGTGTGTGTGTGTGTGTGTGTGTGTGTGTGTGTGTGTGTGTGTGTGTGTGTGTGTGTGTGTGTGTGTGTGTGTGTGTGTGTGTGTGTGTGTGTGTGTGTGTCTGTGTGTGGGCGTGAGCTGTAACTTGATATTACAGAGTGCATTTTACACCAGCAGGTGGGACACATATCCTCAAGAAACACTGCTGATGTCATCAGATATAAAGGGTTGTCTTACAATGCAAGAGTCTGGTGTGTGTGTTATGTCCAGTAATCTGTAGTCTGTGTACTTAGATAAGTAGGGGTACTAGTCTCCCTGCAGTCAACTGTGTTTTTGTGTGTGTTTGTGTCTGTGTCTGTGTCAGCTGTAAGTTGATATTTTAGACAGCATTTTGCACCAGCAGATGGGATGCTGTTATTCCCCATATGCTCAACAGACAATTCTGATGTCATCGGCTATATCAGAGTATTGTATATGCATGCAAATGCATGTTTCTAGTTTAGCTACATGCAACAGAGAGCATGATACTGTGCTGTTCTGATGAGATTATAATATGGTGCTGTCATGCATCCCAGAGATCTGAATGTGATGGCCTGCCTTATGATGTGCAACATACATTAGTACTGGATAATCATTAAAGAGAAAAGTTAGAAAGTAATGGGACATATTGCTGTTGTTGACTTCACAACCCTTACAAGAGAATACACTATAAAGTAGTTAAATGTTGATGCTATCCATTGTATAACTTGGGAAGGCAAATATAATTCACAGGTACAATTAACATTTAAACAACGCAAATGTAGATATATGAAGTAATAATGTAAGCTAAGCACCCTATGCATCAGACACAAAGCTTTAGTTTCCATAAATCCAATATGGCACAGTTATTATCACATGATGTAGTGGGGGGGGGGCAGGAGGCCTAAGGTTGTTGAGTGTGCGTGAGTAAGAACAGGGAAGCCAGCTGGCTGAACCATATAACTGCTGTGTGTGTGTCTGTAGGGGTCCTCCATGTGAAAGTGGTGTGTGACAGTGTGCATAAACACAGCCAAGCTCAGTGCTAGTTCTAAGTCTTTTTTTGTTGGAAATGTGAGCTGTGCATGGTAGAGTTGTCAGTTCATTGTTGTTTCCCTCAACCATGAGACTTAGCTCTGCCAGGAGATGCACTGGCGCTTCCATGCCCAAGGTCAGATGCAGTGCTACTACCTGAATGTGACTATTGGCTGCTGGATGTGCTCCCTTCATGGGAATGCCCAGGACTATGACCCCCGCCACCTGCTGCCACATCTGGGTGTGGATGTCACACTCTCTGCTGGTGCAGGGGAAGTACTGCCCCTATGAGAGCATGATCAGGCATAGCCACGTTGGCTAGCAGCAAATGGTGTGGCTGACCTATGCCCACGTGGACAACATTCCCCTCCCAGCAGATGAGTCATCACAGACACTGCACAGTCTATATGAACCCCACGTTCCATCACAGACACTTTAAGTTCCAATGTGTCAGTCAACCAATCCATTGAATTGGCTACACTGTGGAGTCAGTCATGGATGTCAGACTGTGCCACATCTAGAACCATGAGCATTTGTCTGGAGCACCTTTCAGAACATGTTTGTGCCTCCATGATGACCCTAAACATCCATTGAATGACACAGGAAGTGACAGCTGCACCAGGTGGAGGAGGGACAGCAGGCCTCCTCTGAGAACCCCTATCAGTCCTCCTGTGTGACACTTCACCAACACTTTGGCTACAGACAGATTCAACAGGCAGTGAATCATCAGTAATCACACTTCCCTTATCAATGTCCTTGTCCTGTCCAATATCTCTGGCCTTAGTGTACTGGGTAGGAGCAGGCCTACAGGCTGTGTCCGGAGAAAATGAAGGGGGTCACTGGATGTCAACCTCTATGCCAGATTCAACCTCTGCACCCCCCTACTGTGCCTCAGTTTGGCTACCATCATCATCAGTGTCTATTGAGACACTGACATCAGGTGTCAGAGTGCCCACAGTCCCACTGTCATGCTCACATGTGATAAAAAGGGAAAAACACAGGAATGTGTTAATATCTGCACTACTATGCTGCAATATATGCTAAAAAAGTACACTGCTGTCACTATTACAGACAGTACAGCAATACATACAACAGGCCTGAGAGGATACATTATGAGCTATCTTGAAATTTGTCTACAGTACTGACATAAATGTATTAGGCTTACTATCTGCAGGAGGCCTACGGCGCTGTATTCCTGACAGTCCTGAAATAAGTAAAGCAAGAGGTAATGGCAACATCATCACATTTAACAGTAAAACAGAGGGTAATACATTTATACCTCTATAGCTGCAGTACCTCAAATGTCAACAAGAATGCGGCTGACAACTTTAAATTAAGCGTTTAACTGTAGCAATCCTAAATCTATCCACCCAACAAACAACTAACACATTATTGAAGTTATGCACTATGCCACAGTATTCTAATTATCATCTAACAAAACATACCTGGAAGCTTCTCTTGGGATGCAGGAGTTGCACCCACATCCAGAACATACTGTGTCATGGATTGCTGGGAGCTGTCCTGGGTGGCAATGTTCACCAGGAATTCCTCAGTGGCAGTGAGAGGGGGCTCTGCAGCAGGACTTCCACCTGTGACTTGATGATCGCATGTCACTGCAGCTGTATACCTACATACAGCAGTTACCATGCCTGTTGCACTCTGAAGCGCCTGCTCATATGTGAGATTGTGTCCCCCAATGGTGTTAATGTTCACCACTAATTCATTTCAGAGGGCTGTACGATTAGCCATATTGGCCCACCCCTGGACAGCAGCACAGCAGCCTGTTGCCTTAAGGCATCAATTATCAGATTAGTCTCTGCATCTGTAAATGAGGGTCTATGATGAGCAGACATATCGTATTGTGTCCTACAAGACAAAAGAATGATAATACATGAGGATCACATAACTACAAATTAACTGTTTACAGATAAAGCAGTAAAGGAAGGCTGTCAGTATTCCCGCCTGGATAAACATGAAAGAGTATGCATATTTCAGAAAATAACTAGACGGAGGATACAAAACAAGGAGACTAACAAGAGAAACCTATCCTTGTTTGTGCCATAGCACTAAGTATAATATGCTCACCTACTCAAAATAACAGTGCAGTTTAGTTACTGCCCTACCACTAGTTCATCTTTGTTTCTCCCCAAACAAAATGACAGGCTAAGGACCCATTGTGCTAACAAAATATGTTTGAAATGCTAAATGTGCTATCAAAGGACCTGTCCATATAACATGTGTACACATTTATAACACAACATTCCCTTTTCAGGTATTCTCAGAGCTGAGTACCTGTGAAATGGCTTGACAACCAAGGCCATGCCATCATTACACTGCTAAGTAATGCATACAGATTAAACCGTGAAAGCCATTATTTCACATTTATTCTTAACTATATTCCAGAATATGCATTATGTAGATAAACAAATGGGAACATACCTGCTAGAGTGTAATACTCCTCTATAGAGAAATATTGTGAAGAAATACAGTTGTCTTAATGAGTCGAGCAGTTCACTAACTCTTCTTAACATCTGTTTGGCTAGCTACACATTTGCCTTTTTATACTAGAGTACATTATTAATGGATTGCATCTGTCTTAGTGTATGCCCCAGAGATGCTAATTACTGCATAAGGAGGTTAATTGCATGCTAGCCAACCAATCTTGTGAGGCTATTCAACAAGACATAAAGCATCCATGCTGTTTTTTCCTAGAGATGTCACAAAGTATATAGTACAGACACAGCATTTACAAGGTAAGTCCTGAACATGTACTGCAATGCATAATACTATTATGGCATGTACTTGTATTTCCTCAAGTGGTACAGTTAGCATGTAAAAGGTGGAAGATGTGTATAGAAAGTCAAGTAACATGTGACAGCAGGGGGTTATTTCACTTGTATGTGTCAACTAGAAAGTAGTAGTCTTCAGCTATGCAAGATTCACACATTCATAACTCTCCAAAGTACTGGAGATCAATGCATGGCCTCAGTTTAGCATCATATGTTTATAATGGAATATCTTTACATAGAGAATTTGTGCCATAACATGATCTCAGCTTGGCCCACCCCCTTGAAAGTGTACTCTTGCATGTGCCATAACAGAAATTCACCTTTGCTCTCACCACCAAAACAGCAGTGTATGTTTTTATTGCAACATCCAACCTGGCCTTCATTTGCTGACAACTGCATATCAGACTTTTCCCAATTAATATACATACAATGTAAGGTAAATGAGGTAGACTGTCTTTCACACTGTATATCTCTGAATACTGGTCAGATAACTGCTAAATGGCCAAGCAACACAGATTGATATAATTTCAAGCAATAGTCCTAACAGGTTTTGTGATCACTAAGTGCAGTACATTGCAACCTATTTCATATAATGCATGCATAAATAACAGCTGATGGCTTGATATCAGTTAAAATACATTGTGCACGATTGTTGTGTGATGGATAACTTGAAGTTGTTTGCTGCCAAACTGTTTGTGTGTCAAACAGGGATAAGGCACCCATCCTGTTTTCTGAAGATGCATTGGAGTAAGACTGGAAATCCAGATCTCTGCAGGCATTCCTCGTGTGTAGTAACAAACTGTATTTCCCTTTTTTTTTCACTTCTTTCTTACTTTAGTGGGTGATGGAGGGTGTATTGTTTGTGTAATGTGCCACTTAGCATAAACGGGTTTGGCCATGCTAATCAGTTTTGCATGTAGGGCAGCATTGCTCAAAATGGATGGCTGGACCACCCAGGTAGCAGGCAGGACCCAGGCAGCCAAAAATAGAATCCAGATGCTTTCTATTAATGTAATTGTGCATCGCACAAACCCATTAAGCACCATTGTGTTGTGGTTAATAGCAAGTATGTAACAATGAATACTAACTTAGAGGTTGTTATATAACTTACTCTGTGGCAGCAGATGCAAAGTATAGTTCTGAAGTCTAGATGGTCCTGGGTTTGAGTACAAGGTGTACAGTCTTTGTTTTAGTGTTGTAACATTGCAGTATTTATCAATGAACTGACAAATAGAAAAGGATTTCCCAACATTCCTGTGACAATAACTGTCAGTGCAAGACTAACGTCCATTTGGTCCAGGGTTTGAATACAGTGTATGCCATTCAGTTTTAAAGTTGTTGCAATTCACATTATAGTCACTCTAAATTATAGCAGGTGACCTAGTGTAGCTTATATAATATTTATATGACTTAGGACTGATACAGTAATATTGTGTCAGTTATGTAATCATTTATTAATCTATGTATTTTCTAGTTAATAGCAAAAGTATGACTGTGGGTATAATGTGTACTATGTTCAGGCAAGTATATTCCTGCTATGTGGCTCTGCATGCCGTTCCCATTGGGCCAACACAGTTACAGAACTACTTGTATCTCAAATAACATAGAAATTGAATTAATTATCAAACTTCTGCATCGCTTACCATCGCAAAAATTCATTGCATCCTTTGTACTTTGTTTGCACGATGATAAGCAACATGCAGCTTTTTCAAATGTTGCCAAATCAAAAAGTGTGTTCTCTGAGTAAAGACAATATGTGCAATTGGTGGAAAAATATCATTCTACATTGGACTTGCTCTGAGACAGACATGGAAGGTGTTTCTGGAGAATGTTTGAGATTTAGCGCTGAAAGGTGGAGTGTCCAGGCATCCAGAGTGCTTGTTGGACTCCCAGTTAATGACCATGGGACCTGGCTCCTGCAGAGGCACTATCATGGTTCTTAATCAAGGACAGAGGCATGGAATAGTCTGGCCTAGCCTCTAACCAGTGCTATCGGTATTCCCCACACCAGTGAAGAGTGTAAGAACCACTACCGAGACCTCAGGATGAGCAGAAGGGATACTCTTAACCATTGAATCAAAGAATGTTGGACAGGTGGCACACCACAGATGTGTAAGTATGAATTGTGGACATTACTTGTAATAGTGTAAAGCTGCATATAGTCAGACTTGGTATTCATAATGGTATTCTGTTCTGTTCTGTTTTTTCCACAGCTAAGGAATATCATGATTTGAATGTTAGAGCTCATCATTGGCATGGATGCGAGCAGCATGTGGTATGTATGCATCACAACAGTACAGTTATTGTAGTGGTAAAAGTTGAAGACTGCTTCATAATACCTCCCAGCTGCATGTTTTTTGCTGAATTTCCAGATTGTTGCCTCATAATTTTGGTTTGTTTCTCATAAATTGTGTTTGTCTGGCAAATCTTAACCAAAGCATTGAGGACTGCAGTCAGAAAATGACATCTGTGTCACATATTTCATACCTTTCAGGCCACATTTGTGGCTGTAAGAGGTTGTGAGTTATTAGCTTAATTGGTATGTAATGCAGTAATAACTCAACTGTATAGATTTCCATAGATTGTCCAGTCTTTGTATAATTACAGATATAATTGTGGTTTTCAGTCAAATAACTGAATAAGGGTTGAGGACTGACATTACTAAATAATGTCAGTCATGTGAAATTCAGACCCCAGACCCTTCAGAAAAGTCATGCAAATGCAGAGGTTGTTACTGTATCACCTTAATAAGTTTGTAAGAGCAAGTATGCAAGAGTCATCCTTATTTTCTGGACTTTGGCCCCCTATTACATATGACTTTGTCTACATTTATTGTCAAAGAGTTTTAGGCCTATGAATACAGTACTATAAAACAGAGCATACATCTTGCAACTATGAAAGGAAAGAATGCATGCAGTACTCTGTGGGAACAGAGAACACTGCGGTAGTAAAGAGTAGTCAGTCAGCAGCTGTAGGTTCAAACTCTACAATTACCAAATTAACAAGTACTGTTATGTTTTCATCATTATAATACTGTAACTTCAGTCCTTTCTACCAGTGACAGAAATGGCCTGCTGGAAAATGTAATTGGTAGAACTGGAGCCTGCATATGGGCAATATATGCACACATCAAGGATTGCTGGCTGAAATCTGTACTGTAGTATGCATCTGTTATCAAATGGGTATTCAGAAACATTATAAAAAAGTTTGTTTACAGTTTGTACCATTTATAGTAAAGGGAACATAATAGAGTGAAATAATTGTATCACTGCTTTGTATGTCACTTATGATATTGCCAATGTTCTCCTTTTTTTCTCTTTCCCCACTCCTTATGCTTTTTTCCTCTTTTTTCCACAGCACATCGGGGTATGCCTGTCCCATGGGAGCCACCTGCCCCCACTACACAGGCTATGGCACCGCATCCTAGCACATCAAGGAGACACTCTGGTAGCACTCCCTCTGCTTCTCCTGTACTGCCTGGGCTGTCAGGTAGTTCTGCTCCATTGGATAGGCAGTGGTGCCTTCCAGGAACAGTGGTAGAGGTGGTGATTTTGTCACCCCTGATGAACTGCCAGGGTTGGTGCATAGGATTGTGCTCTACATAGTTGGTGCATGCCTACTCCAGGTGGAGACACTGTTCTCCGTCATTGTTCTGAATAATACAAGGATGCAGACAGACACTGCAGCCATCAGTGCAGTGAGATTACAGTGATGACAGTCCACTGAGAGAGGACTCAATTCTCACTGTCTCCAAACTTGGCATCCATGGGCTCTTGATGTCATCCCCTAGCCATGGTTTTCACTTCAGTCTTGTGTCCTTCACCATCCCTTTGTCTCATCTTGTATGTCCTGTCTGTCTGCAATTGCTTCCTCACCTACCCACCTTACCTTACCCACACATAACTAGGTCCCTACCCCAACATTCCTCTCTCTCTGCCAAAAGAAAAAAGGGCACCTGTCCCAAAAAAAAATGTCCCATACATATGTCTCCATTTCATGCCAGTGTCTTCATGACACCTTTGATTTGGCCTAAATGGTTATACTACATGATTGTGTTGTAGTCACCTCTCTGGAATTGACAATCCAAATTCAGCTGATATTCTTCATATATTATCAGGTTTTGCTGTTGCAAAAATGGATAGATATGGTTCTTTCCTACAACCTTCCTGCACATTCCTGCTCTCCTTTACTTTGATTTTACCCTGCTTGCTCCCCATTCACCACTTTCTTGTCTTCCCCATTTCCTTTCTTTAGAAAATCTGTGCTTGTTGGTGCACATTGTACAATGATGCATGCCCACAGCAAAAGCAATTACAGCTATGATATAAACCTATATTTTAAACCACTACCATGTTCCACAAAAAAATGACACAGGTTCATAAATATTCCAATTTATAATTTTATTTACATTTAAAAGTATGTGAAACTGTTACATACACCTGTATTTGAACCCAGTACCATCTGAACCAAAACAAGGTTGGTTCAATGCATTAATAGATGGTGCTACAGATTCAGCTGAGTAGCAGGTGTATTTTACACACTAAACAGAATATTTCAGACTTCACTGCTCTGCATACACTTGCTACTTATCTGAATCTTTGGTTGCAGGAGCTTATCACTTCAGCCAGTGATATGTTCCTTTCTTCGGCCACATAAACTGGTTCCAAATAAAGCTGTTGCTAATACTATTCATTACTGTTCTCATTTCTGTTATTTATTAAAATTATTTGCCTTGCTTAGTGAGGCTGAACTATGTGCAGCATGGCACACACATGGTTTATTAATAAAAGGGGATTGAGCACTAAGGCTTTATAGAACATTAATGTCTATTGTGCAATGATGCTTCATACACAGTTAATGTTGAAAATAAGACATTGGAGAGTACAATGGATAAATATAAACATAAAATGTGACAGTTAAAATTGATTGTATAAAATACACCTGCTAAAGAACTGACTCTGCATCAGGATGGGTTAATTCCTTGTTGTTGGAGGCAGATGGTACTGGTTTCAAAATGGGGTGTAGGCATGAATTTTACAAGTGTGTATGCTAACTTACATACATTTACTGATACTACTGTGCACTGTGCACCATCATTCAATGATTCTTTAAAGAAAAGAAATGGGGAAGATAAGTAAGTGGTGAAATGGGGAGCAAGCAGGGGGAAAACAAAGTAAAAGGAGGGCAGTAATTTGCAGGAAGGGTGTAGAAAAGAACCATAGCTATAAATTTCTTCAACAGTAAAACTCATCAGATGTACACAAGATTAACTGAATTTGGAGTGTCAACCTTTAGAGACAGAACTGACAACAGCATAATCATGTTGTATAGCTAATTAGACCAAAACAAATGTGTCAAGTAGACGTGTGTGAAATGGAGAGCTCTGTATGGGACAATTTTTTTGGGGACAGGTGCCCTTTTTTTGGTGAGAGTGAAATGTTGGGTAAGGGATATAGACATGTCAGGGGCAGGCAAGTTGGCAAGGTGAGGAAGCAGTTGTTGACAGACAGGACATACAAGACAAGATACAGGGATGGTGAAGGACACAAGAGGGGGAACACCATGGTTAGGTTAAAGGTGGGGAAATCGAGGTCTCATGAACATCAGAATGGGTGACAGTGGGAATCAAGTTCTCACTCAATGGACTATCACCACTGCCCCTCACTGTGAACACAGCTACAGTGCCAGACATGTGTATCTTCGCTGGGTACTCTGTACCAGAACGGAGAGCAGGCACTCCATCCGGTGTAGGCATGTGTCCACTGTGCAGTGCACAATCCTATGCACCATACCTGGTGACTTATTTGGGGTGATAAATGCACCCCCACCACCACTGCTGCCAGAGGGGACTGCAGGACTGTCCTCTGGAGAATAAATATCTCAGGGCTCATGTAATGCAGGGAGAACAGAGTTGGTGTTGCAAGCTGCAGCCCACATGTGTTGGGCCTTGGTGTTGTAGCCAGTAGAGTGAGAGTAGGAGGCTCACAGGGGACATACCTACCCTGCTGTATTGTAGTAATAAAAATGAACATTTAATTATAAAATAAAACAAAAAACTAAACAAAAAATAGACACATAAAAAATAAATAGATGAACAAAGAAGAACAAAATGAAACATAGTAATAACAAAAATAAAAACAAATGATATAACAATAAATGCAAACAAAATCAAAAATAACAAATTAAAACAAAGAAATACAAAATTATAAATAATAGCAACAAAACAAAAACAAATTAAACAATAAAAAAGAAGAAAAGGGGTTGGGTGAGGAAAAAAACAGGAAAACAAAACTAACTTCATAGTTAACATAAAAAAGCTTTCTACAATTATCTCACTCTACTCTGTTATGTTTTGCTTTTAAAATTTCCTATGAAATTTCTTTATTAATTTGAAGACTACCTAGTTGCTAACAGATGGACACAGTAGTACTGCTCAGATTGCAGCCAGCAATCATTCATGTGTGCATATATTGGACATATGCATGCTTACACTTGATAGCAGGCCAGTTGTGCCAGAAGTATTTAGGTCTGAAAGTAATTTTCTATTATGATGATTAGCTAACAGTATTGTGTATATAATAATGAAAATTGTGATGCTGCCAGCTCAGCTAGCTGGAATTTTCTAAATAATTCTATGTCATTTGTGAATATTAATATGATTCATATGCTTGTCTTAACAATATGTTATGTGTATATTAATCTACTGGTGCAGAAGTGTATGTTGAACTGTATGCTATGTACTGAGCTTCAATAATGTAATCACAGTGTACCCTACTGGAAAAGAACAGAAATGTATATACCTGTGCAAATGTATGTGTTAATAGAAGCTGGAACATGCAGAGTTAACTTGCAAACCTTCAAGAAAATAAGTTGAAATTGTTTTACAATTCTGTTATCTCAGTTTCAGTGCAGCAAGCAGACACAATGTCTAGAGCTAGAGACTTTCCTATTGTCTTGAAACATAAATGATTACTAGGTTTCAAATGTAAAGTGCTTTTATTGCTACATGACATCCTAGCAGCTGCACATTTGAGAGATAAGTATTTTTGACACAGAGATGTTGGTTTCTGTTGGCCTGGGAATTGACAAAGAGTGATGTCATCCAGCTGACCCAGCAGTGATGTTTTGATATTAATTTGGGAATTCTCTCAGACACTGTTGATTTTGTATTTGTCCCTGGACTTGAAAACATCCTGTCATCAGCATTTGCCTTGCTAATAATAAGTAACCAGGGTACTGTAATCTCTCATAGATATAGATAGGAATATCGTAAAAATCAGTTTAGATGTTTTCTCTGTTTGAGACTGTCCGGCAATGTTTTAAAATATTTCCTGTGATTCTGAACTCTATAGTTACTGTATTGTTTGAGTATTGTCTTGTTCCTTTATTATTCATTATTAAATATATTTAAACCTTTAAATTTTGGCTGGTTTGTTTAGAGCTATTTAAGCTCTTAGTGTACTTGCATATGTATTTGGTGACACTGTATAGGCCACTCCAATAACCTTGAAAGTCTTGGTCACACTTACCAATAGTAACATTACACAGTAAGATTGGGAACCCTTCGGTAAGGGCCTTAAAAGTATCTGATAAGTAAGGGTGGCTGGTGGAAGCTGGTACTACCTTATAGTCTTGGCAGAAAGGGGCATAGCTAGTAAACCTGTGCTAGCCTTTCCCAGGTGTGTGTGTGTGTGTGTGTGTGTGTGTGTGTGTGTGTGTGTGTTTGTATATCAGTCAAATCTCAAAGTGTGTGTGTGTGTGTGTGTGTGTGTGTGTGTGTGTGTGTGTGTGTGTGTGTGTCAGCTGCTTGAGCAGGAACACATCCTTCACTGGTGCTAGTGGTGAGGATTGAAGCTGTTTGAGTACTGGTCTAGTGCAGGGGTGTCACAAAAACATAACACTATTGTACTCACTATTGTATATTTGGGAAGTGTGGTCTTTGAACCCACAGTCACTGACTACTGTAATACTGTACTTTTCTTTTGGACTCTAGACTAATGCATGCATACTTTCCTTTTATACTTTATACATGCCTGCTCACGGTTATTTGAGAAAGTGAAATGGTTGCTTTGTACTAAAGAGTAAGGCATGCATACTTTGTTTTACAGTTGAGATATGCCTACTCAATTATATACAACTGTCTGAAATGACAAGTAATCCATCTTTAATAGTTAAGGCTACAATAACACTACTTTTTATATCCATACATACCACATGCTTCTCTCATCCTTGCCAGGTGTGGTCCATGAGACCTCACATTTGAGGCCCTTTCTTCAGCAGCCATGGAAAAAATACAAAACAGAATGCCATTATGAATATGAATACCAGTCTTGACTATATTCAGAAAAAACTTTTACTATCGGTCAATGCATTTTATACTTACACATTTGTGGAGTGTTTCTTGCTCTACATTCCCGGGTCTCTATCAGCATATCGAATGCTGAAAACGCTGAATGCAATTTCATTGAACTGAAATGTTCAAAATCTGAAAAGAGCAAACTGACAGAACATCGATTTCTTCAGTTCCGTGCAAAAAAAAAAAAAAAATTAATACTTTAAACACTAACAGAAGTGGGGGGCTTTGCCCCCCCACCCCAACATGTGGGGCTGGGACCCCCACACCCCTCTACTTAAATATGCCAACTATGAGACCACTCAAAAGTGGAAGAAATAGCAAAATCTGATGACGGCCCAACAATTTCTTTCCCTGGGAAAGAAATCGATGTTCCATCAGTTCGCTCTTCTCAGATTTCAAACATTTCAGTTCGATGAAATTAAATTCAGAGTTTTCAGCATTTGAAATGCTGATAGGAACCCACATTCCCTGATCCACTGATCAAGGGTATCCCTCTTCCTCCTATGGAGATCGTCATAATGATGATGCCATTGCTCACCAGTGCATGGGATACTTGTCACAATGCTCAAAGCCTTTGCAAAACTAATCCAGGCTGCAAACTTACACTGAGAACCTGAATAGTCCCTCTGCAAAAGGTGTGGGACATCCTCCTTAACTAGGAGCCCAATGAAGACTTTGGACTCCTGAACACACCAAAGTTGTGCTCGAAAATGCACACCCTCTCCAACACCAGCCATGTTTCCTAAAGATCAAGTTCAATGTCTAATGAGAATTTCCTACCAATTCCACTTTAAATATATGTTTTCCTGACAATTGCACATATTTCACTTATTGAGAGTATGCACTGTCTTGTTTTTGCTACATTTGCAAAAGCTGCACCCCACTTACTATCAGGCAAACAGGGTAAGCCAGAGTGCGTCTGTTTGCACAATTGTAAGCAATGCGCAACAGGGGGCAATAAAAAACAAAAATAAAAAACAAAAACATAAAAAGCAATGCAATTCCAACAATTCCAAGGATATTTGCTATACAACCAGTTATGTAGCTCTGTTCTTCAAATGGAATTGCAGATATATACTTGAATGAACATAGGATACGTTATACTCACAGTCATACTTTTCATAATACATACACAATACCCATATAAATGAATAGGTAAATAACTGACACAATATTAGTGTCTCAGCCTTCATAAACGTAAATATTAATAATAGCTACACTATGTCAGGTGTTATGAGTGAGAGTAAATAAGAATGAGTGAGGGTAAATAAGACGTGACATGGAACAGTATTAAAAGTGTATGACATATATGGTTTTCAAATCCAGGATCATGTGTCCTAAACTTACAGCTCTTGCCAAAAGAAAGTTGAGAAAACACTTGTCTATGTTGCACTTCATTTGTATAATTTGCAATGTCAACACAGTAAAAGAAATGTTTGCTTGCCTGTTACTAGAACCCAGAACCATTTGTACTCCAGACCTAGACTTACCAGATATTGCCACAGGATTAGTTACCCTATATTAACAGCACAGCCTTGCTTACCAGGTTTGCACAATGCCCAGTGGTATTAATTGAATGCATCTGGTTTCTATTTTTGGCTGTCTGGGTCATGTCTGATACATGGATGGTCCAGTCGCCCAAACAAAGTAAGCATCACTCAAACATGTGAAAAACAAAAATATAAAAAATTCAGAATACACAAACAAACTAAGCATTGCCCAAACATGTGAAAAAAAGAGAAGAATGACAGTAAAAATATGAAATTAATAAATGCAGAATGACATATCTATGGAAGGGCCCCTTTTACGATTTTTCTCAATTTAAATGTGTTTCGGACCCTGCCAAATTTCAAACAAAGTATAGCAATTGCCATCATACCTATCAACTGTACAAGTTTTTGCAGAATGTCTAGGTTTGTACTTCATATTTTTGGTCTGTTTCTTATAACAATGTGGGTTTCTGCAAATCACTAGCAAATCATTGGGCATTGAATTCAGAAATTAATGACAGACATTTGAGATTCAGATTTCATACCCTTCAGAAAATTCATGCTAATGCAAAACCTGTTATTCTATCAAAGTTTTACATTTGTCAGAGCAGTATTCAAAAATTGCCCCGATTTTGGGGCTTTTGTCCTCCCATTATTTTATTTGTTCAGATTTCTTGCTGTCAGAGGTTGAGAAGTATGATTGCCATGCTGCAGACAGCAACCTTACATGGCAATGCTATCCACATTCCCAAAGAGATTTTGCAGCCAAAAAAAAAACATTATTGTGTGCCTCGCTTTATTAATATGCATTGAGCGGCATTGCCACAGGCACAACTTTGTGTACATGGAAACTCTCCATGTAGGCTCTACTCAAACTCTACATGGAATTTTTTGTATCCTGCAGATGGACTGGTCAGTCACAGCCCTCAAAAGATCTTATGGCAATTCAGAATTGAGGGATGTTACCAAGAAAAAAAAGAAAAAAATGCAATGTGCCTCATTCTTTTCCAAGGAGAAAAAAAAGACATGAACTCAAAATATTTCCATTGCTTTTCATATTATTCAATATATATATATATATATATATATATATATATATATATATATATATATATATATATATATATATATATATATATATATATATATATATATATGTATATATATATTTATAAAGAAAAGTTGTCCAAACACTTATAAATCCATAAAACGTTTTGGACATGAAAGAAACATCACTTCACTTCATGTAGTAGCTTTGAAATCTTTTAATCCAGCAGTTGAAATCTTCTAATCCAGCAGTCAAAAAATGTCCACCAATACAACACTATAAGAAAACCTAAATTCAGATATAAAACAGGAAGAATATCAGAAGGATGTTATGTAATCCACATTATAATAAAGAGGTTTTGAGTAAAGAACGGACGTTTCCATGTGGAGCCTGTAATTATTGCATATATATCAATAAATCAAATATCTTTGTGCATCCTAATACTGGGAAGGAATTTATATTTAATTGTGGAGCCAGTTGTGAGACACAGCATGTGGTTTATTTAGCCACATGCGTTGAATGTCGTTCATTTTATATAGGAAAAAAGGACAGGTTACTCAAGAATAGAATTAGAGAATACCTTTATAACATTAGAACGGATGCCAGCACTAATGCCTTAGCAAAGCATGTAATGATAATGGGTCCAACACATGTGTTTGAGTTTATGATTATTGAAACCATTAAACCTAATCCTAGAGAGGGGAATGTAATTAATATTACGGAAGAAAAGGAAATGAAATGGATTATTCGCCTTAGGGTAGATTCTGGTAAGGGCTTAAATGATAGGATGCCTATTAAACCAGTCCTTCATTCCAAAAGTCTTAGGCTGAGATAACAATGTGGATTATCTACCTCTATCGATTGTCTTTTTAGAGTAGATAGATAATTTAATAAAGTGATAAGTTTTAAATAAAATTATGAAAATGTTTTATTAAAATATTTAATATTATATTATATTTGGGACATATTTGTTTACGTTAGATTTGATATAATGGTATCTATAGGGATCTTTTGTTGCAGTAATTAAAGTTTTTTAGGAATAATATGAGGTGTTGATTTGTTTTAGGGGAGTCAGAAATTATAGTTTGGTTTCTGACTTCTACCGGTTTTCATATATATACACACATATATTAATTTTTGATTAGTGATGTATATATATATATATATATATATATATATGGAATATTGATTATATGTTTGTAATACTATATTATTAGAGTTTGAATGTTTACGTGTTGGCTTCATGCATATCAAATGTATATAGTAAAATAGTGATATATTTAGTTCTTGCAGACGATCGCATTCAGTTTAATTAATAATTTTATGTGTCATGCTTATTCTGTCATTATTTTTAGGATAAATGTTAATATATTTTGAAAAATAGGTTTTCTATGGAGTTATATGCAGCTGTATGAATGTCTACTATTCATAGGAAACATTGCTGTTATTTTAAAGTTTTTTAAGCTGTGTTGAGATGTACTTGTGAAAGGATTTTCTGTAACAATTAGGATAGTTTACTCATAAGTATATATATATATATATATTATTTTTAAAGTATATATATATAGAAAGATTTGTAAGCATATGTATGGTTTCATTGTATGTAACAATCTTTATTTAGTTACTAGAGATGAATTAATGAAGGAAATGATGTTGTTGCTTAGTAAAGTCATGATTGGAGACATAGTTTTTAAATGTAATCTAGTACTCACTCCGTTATGGTCTGAAGAAGCATTTCTGTGAAAGCGCTTACCGACTGAGTGCACAATAAAATTTACTTGTTAGCAGAAAAATTTGGAAGCTGTTTCTTATAATAAGAGAACGTCTTTGGATTATTACAACACCAAGTATAATAGAACTTTCGCATGGTTGCTGTTGTTGGAATTCTTATCTTGTATTCTATATATATATATATATATATATATATATATATATATATATATATATATTTATTATTAGTACAACCAATAACTAGTTTATCATTTTCATTTTACATTATAAAAAATCATGATAAGATGATTTTCTTTCATTCAACCTATAACATGCAGAAAAATTCATGTGCTAGCTGTTTTCCACTGTCAACCACTAAAAGCAAGAATTTTATCATTTTGCTTAACATGAATTATTCCAGTTAATTTTAACTAACTTCATCAGGACTAGTTTGTCTCTTAAATCAAAGCAGTAATGAATTATCTTTTATTATGTGTGAGTAAGGGATTGATATACTTGCAGTATTATAGGATCATAGGAAGTTCTAGGCTAATGGCCCTAGGGCCCTTACAAGCCTAGCCAAGTTTACTTTATTTCTGTGATCAGCACAAATTGTCCCTGTGCAAGAACCCCCAGGGTGTATTTACGGTTACCCATCCAATCATCCACATTGCATTTGAAGAGTGTCAGTGAGGTGCTGTGTTTGACTTTTAGCGTGAGTCCGTTCTAAAGGCATTGTAACCTCTGGGAGACAAATCTGTTCCTCCAGTAGGTTCTATTAATGTTGCATACCAGGTTAAGGTCTTTAGAGTGAGTAACCTGTGTACCATTTGAATTGTAGATATGCAGCATTTCCAACAAAGCAGGGTCAGAGATTGCTTTATATGCAAGGCAGAGATTGCTTCTGAATAGTCTGTATGAAACAAAATAAAGTGACAGTGATTTCAGATGATCCACATAGGACAGATACTGAAGACCTTGAATTTTCCTTGTGAGGAGCCTTTGTGGTCTCTAAATTTTCTGCAGGTGCTTGGAAAGGTACATACCAAAAGGGGCATTGTACTCAATTATTGGCCTGATGAAGGAAGAGTACAAGGAGGTTATACCTTCTTTTTTTCTGGAGGTAGTGCCCTTACCTATGAGATGAGCAATACAGAATGCCCTTCTTACCACTGTGGAGACATGGTGATCAAAGATAAGGTTGCTGTCAAACTGTGTACCCAGGTCTGTCACCACTGAGTGTGTACTTAGGGCATTGTTATTGATGTGGCAGTTAGCAGAAGCATTGCACTTACCGAAAGGGATGAGAATATTTTTTTGCATTGAGTTTAAGGCCATGACTTTGGCACCAATCACTTGTTTGTGTAAGACCCTCTTGCAGGATGTTGACATAATTTGGAGTCAGTGTTGACTACATTATTTAATGGTTTAGTAGCCTAAGAGCAACTAAAATCTACTACCTGCACATATTGATATTCCTTTCTTTATTCTTTCTCTTAATTTGTTTTTAATTTGATTCAGTAATATTAGTTTTTTTTGTTTGAAACATTCAATTATTTTTTAAGAGATTTCCAGTGCCTGTTACATATCATTTATTCCTTTTTTGGGTGCAGCCTATGGCTCTGTAGCTGGAGCATCGTACCTTAATGAAGTACCAAACATCAAACATAAATCCCAACTTCATAACTTTTTAGGTTTGCAGACTCACATACGTGTCCTCTAATCTCACTTACTAGTATTCATTTAATTTATGGTTTATGGATATGGTTCAAAAATATGTCCCCTCATAAGTGACATACATAGCAATGCACAGTCAGACAGACTACAGCGGATGGCACAAAAGAAGCTCCGGCAGGTTTGGAGGTAACAGCTGAAGCATGAAGAAGATAGCTAAATGTCATTCGTAAGGAATGCCAGCAGCATTTCACTCACCAGTCCAGAGTACATCAAGGGCAGATGGGCGGAGCACTTCAAGAAGCTTCTAAATGAATAAAACCCTACAGAAACTGTACTGCCACATATACAGCTTACACTGAAAGATGACGGAATACAAAATATACAAAAAGTGCACTAAGTAAGGTGACGTCAGGGAAAGTAGCAGGCTCAGATAAAGTCACTGAAGTTATGGGGCTTCAATGGAATAATGTTTTTGAGGATATGCATCACAGTTTGAAGATATATGCCTATTCCAGACAACAGAAGATTAACCACTTTAGTGCCATGAACAAGAATAAAAGGATATTCACCACTGGGGGCAGTACAGAGCCATCAAATTCCTATCACACTGTATGACAGAGCTAAGAAGGCTGAAAAAGTTTGAAGTGAGGCAAATGATTTTTATTTATTTATTTATTGCCTTTGTTGACTGGGAAAGTCCACTGGGTCTGGAGGAGCTCATTTTCAGCGGTGGCCTGGGGAGAAAAGCTCCACATTATTACATACAGTTAACAAATTAAAACATTGTAGATACATGAATAAAATAGATGCATTACTGCATACAATTAGTGAAAACAATAGTTGATACATAAAAATGGACAGACAGTAGAAAGGATAAGACAATTGGAAGAGAGGACATTTCAATAATACATAGAAAAGACAAAATTTTATTAGTGAGGGCATAAATGGAAACAGAAGTATGAAAGTCAGAGTAGAGGAAGAAAGTAACAGCAGCATATGTGAGTAGAAAAAGACAATAGTATATATATATATATATATATATATATAAATATATATATATATATATACATGTGAGTGTGTAGGATTCACAGTAGAGGGGTGTAGAGTACAGGGTGAAGCAGGTGAACAAACTGTATCAGGATGAAAAGCTGGAGAGAGGAGGTGTGAGAAGGTACAGAGAAAAGAGTGGGAAAGATTTGAGAATAGAAACAGAGAGGTTCCATAGTGGGAAGTTAGGTGTTGGGATTTTCTGTGCGGTAGAGGAGCATCGCCAGTTAGAGACTAAATGTAATTTTAGGGATTTTTTTAAAAGAAGCAGACTTACAGGTTGATCTGAGAGAAGGAGGAAGATTATTCCATAACTTAGAGACAGCATGGGAGTACAGCATTTGGCCAGCTGACAGTTTGGGTTTCTGTATAGACAGCAACATTTTGTTTTCTGACCTGAGGTGGCGATTGGGATGGTTCATGGTCATTATGGATGAAAGGGAAGGGCAATGTTCAGGCTGGTAGATTATTTTGTGGGATGTGGTTAGTTGAAGGTATGTAAGATGGTGGTGGAATTCCAGCCAGTTTAGTTTATGCAACGAGGAGCAGTGATGGGTAGAGTATTTGGAGTCTGTAGCAAATTTTGCAATTTTATTGTAACAGGAATCAAGCTTACTTTTTAGGGAAGATTGTAGGTTGGTAAGGATGGGAGCACCATAAAGCAGAGTATTAAGTAGGAAAGATGAGGCAAGGGCCTTTTTGGCAGTGACACTGAGGAAATAGATATGTCGATATAGGGCACCTAGCTTTTGATGTTTTTTTTTATATTGCTGTGGATATGAAGGTCAAAGGTTAGTTTGTCATCAATGATGACACCTAGCAGTTTGGTACTAGGGATAACTTCTAGGATGGTATTGTTGCACAAAGTACTTGTAAAATGAGATTTGTCAATGGGGGTAGTTTTTGTGCGAGCAAATAATAAAAGTTTTGTTTTGTTTGGGGTTAAGGGCGAAGTGATTCTGGGACATCCATTGCTCGGTAGAGGTGAATGCTTCTTGAGTAAGTTGCTGTAATTTGGTGAGAGATTTTGAGGAGGAGATGATAGTCGAATCATCAGCGTATTGGATGGCAGAACTATGAGTAAGGGTTTGATGAAAGTTGTTTTAACAAATGTACTAAAGAGGAAGGGACCAAGAATTGATCTTTGGGGAACACCTGTGTTGGCAGTGATGAAAGGGGAGGAAGTTTTGCCATTTAGAGGATTGCTGCTGGTGTTTGAGGTAGTTTGTAAACTACTGTAGGGTGGGGGGAGATAGACTGAGTTTGCTGAGCAGTAGGGAGTGAGAAATGGTGTCAAATACCTTTGATAGATAGAGAAAGAGAGCTGAAATGAAGGAGCCAGAGTCACGGGCTCTATTTACTGTGTCGCTATGTCCAGGCCTAAAGCCATGCTGAGTAGGAGAAAGCACTTGACATTTAACTAGATGATTTATGAGCTGTGTGTGGATGCACTTCTCTAATATTTTAGAGATAGAGGAAAGAATGGCAATAGGACGGAAGTTTGAGATGTCAGAGTTGTTGCCGCCTTTATGTAAAGGAATGACAGATGATTTTTTCCAGATATCTGGTATCCAGGATTCTTGAATGGACCTGTTAAGGAGTATGCTGATAGGGTAAGCTATGGAAGGAGCTGCTAGTTGGAGGTATTCTGCGGGTAGATTATCAGGAGTGTTTGAACAAGGTTTTAGTTTATAACGTAGTTTTTGGATGGTGGATGTGATAATGAATGATAATGAGAAGATGGGTACGGAATTTGAGGTATTATGGGTTGATGGTGGGCCCAATGTGTCAGGGTTGATGGGTAGGAAGGTAGTAGTTAAGATTGGTGATGATGTCATTTAAGTATGTATTGAAGAGTGAGGCTAATTCAGAGGGGGGTTTATCTGGGTTTGGGCATGGGGTGTTGTTAGAACCTGGGTGGCGAAAGAAATTAATTGCTCCACAACATTTTTTGGGATTTAGTTTGTGCTGATCTTGAATATATTGTATGTACTCTTTTTTTGTTTTTGACCACTAAACGTTTAGCCTGATTATGAAGCTGTTTGTATTGCATTAGGTTGGAAGGAGTTTTGTTTTTTTTACCAGGCTTTCCATGCTTTGTCCCTAGAGGACATAAAAGTGGCCTTTGTCAGCCAGCAGGCATGTTTTGATTTGACTCTCTTTAGTCTTAGGGGGGGCAAGAGAGTTTAGGGTTGAGAGGAATGTGGAATTAAAGAATTCAACAGCATAGTTGAGTGGAAGAATTTTAAGTGGTTTCAATTTGTATTTCCTCCAGAGAACATCAAATAGTACAGATTATAGTGATATGGTCACATATACTGGAAAGTTGAAAACAATTTGGTAAAGCAAGGCTTGGAGAGACAGGAAGAAGGCAAGAGAAATGAAGGTGTCCAGCCAAATAATGGACAGAGTGTGTGAGAAGACATGAGACAGGCAGGCATGACTGTCAAAGAAGGTAGGAGAGTAGCTCCAAATTGAGAGAAGTGGTGACAATTGATGCAACACTTCAGTCCTGTGTAAAACAGGGGAAAAGGCACTTGATGATAATTAATGGTGATGAAGATTTGTAGTGCAATGAACAACATTTGGGTTTTTATGAAAATGACTATTGTATGTGCAATGTATATGCTCTTTGATGGCATAACTAAGAAGCTCTTTATAAAGACCAAATAAATTTATGACCCCAAGCTTTAACAGAGTTCCTTATACAGTATTCCCTGCTTTCCTCATAATATGAAAAAAACAGTATAAACCATTACATAGCAACATATGTAAAACAGCACTTGATTAGCTAATATTTTCATTTGCCAATGCTGTCTTTCCTCTTTCTGCAATGTCAGCCATCTTTTTTCATTTCATGCTTCTTGGCACTACTGTGCTTTACATTTTCATCTTACTTTCCAGCAAAACCACTCCCCATCACTGCAGGTATTATTGCCTCCCTTACTATACTATACCTAATCAGCCTCCCCCAATTATCTTTATTTATGTCATGTCCAGTGTTGTGTCCCTCTTGTACAATGTGCAGGTATTATTGCCTCCCTTACTGTGCTATACCTAATCAGTCCCCCCCAATTATCTTTATGTCATGTCCAGTGTTGTGTCCCTCTTGCACAGATTCTCTTCCATCAGATGGAATGCTCCTTCTTGGCCATTTTCATTCTGCTCTCCTTGTGGAGTTTGCTGTCACATGGCTACCTCTGTTTCTTATTCCCTTTACGTCACATTTCACTGCTGTGAGATGTGTCATTCTATCTTGGCTTCTTTCTACTTGACATATTTTTATAGCTGCAGAGCTCCCTTTCTCTTTTCAGCTTAGTTTGTGCAGTTCATTTGCTTTTACTTCTTTTTCTATATTTACTTTACTTCTACAACCTTTTCCCACTTAATCTATCTCCTGTTTTCTCTTCCTTTCTTGTGTTACTCTGATTTATTTTGCTTTAACAGCTAATCTGTAACCATATCTAGCTGCAATTTTCTTGAGAAAAGCTCCTCTTACACTTCTAAATACATCATATCACCTGCCAAGACAAAGTCATTTGAGCTAATTGCTGCCCACTTCCTAGGTACCTTACTCTTTCTGTGTGTGTGTGTGTGTGTGTGTGTGTGTGTGTGTGTGTGTGTGTGTGTGTGTGTGTGTGTGTGTGTGTGTGTGTTTGTGTCTCTTTGTATATATACATTTTATATATATATATATATATATATATATATATATATATATATATATATATATGTAAAATGTGTGTGTGTGTGTGTGTGTGTGTGTGTGTGTGTGTATATATATATATATATATATATACAAAATCGAACAGTGCATTTGTGAAATGCAGATTTCATTGCACAAATTGCTGAAAGTAATACTGATTGTAGAATATTTATTGCCGTATAAATTTAGTTGCAACTCATTTAGATTATAAACGTAATTGAAGAAAGAATGAATTGCACATGGACATTTAACATTATGTAGTGGGATGTTTTATTTCTGCATACTACAAATACTTTTTTTCTAAGATTTTGTAATTTATATTGTATTTAGCCGCTATTCCATTTTGATTATTTCTTTGCTTGTTCTTTTGGTTTTCAAACAAAAAATTGTATTTTGAAAAAGGACTTTATATATCACCAACTATATCACTTGTTTTCGAAAATCACTTTGGCAGTGGTTGTGTGACCATGCAGTTAGTATATATTAAGTTATTGGAGTGTGGGTGGCAAACCTCCAATGGAAAAAATACTTTAAGTGAATTTTTAATAGAGCAAACAGCATTGGGGGAGGATTCTGTTTTTCCTCGTGTGTGTGTGTGTGTGTGTGTGTGTGTGTGTGTGTGTGTGTGTGTGTGTGTGTGTGTGTGTGTGTGTAAAATTACATATTTTTCTGGTTTATGCTTGTGTGTGTTTTATATTTTTGAGGGATATTAACCAATTACAAATGTAAAATAATTCTTTATATTAGTGATTATTTTTATCCTGAAATGGGTTTTCTTTTGGTTCCATAGATAGGTTTCATTTTAAATGTTTTGACTGTAAACATAAAAAAATTGCTTTACATTTGTGATCATTTTTGTTTGGAATGACGCTGTTAATGTAATTTTAAAATGCTCTGTGCCTTAAATGGAGGTGGGGGGTATTTTGATCATATTTAGAGAAAAAATTAGTTCCAACCACATTTATGTTAAGTATGTTCTGTAACATTGTTTCTTTCTTTTATGTTTTATACCATACAATTTAAATGCAAATATCAACAGTCACTACATTTCACTGACCTTAATCAGTAACATGGAAAAGTAAGTTTCAACAACTTTAGTTTGTAAAAAGAAAATTGTTTTACTTACTGAAGCTTTCTTTTTCAGCAGTTATATCACAAATGTAGTCCATTCATGTACAGTTCTATGATAGAATATACAGCAAACAGAAACAATTCAGTTTTGTCTCTCTACAACTTAACTTTCTTAAAGTCCTGTCTTGTGTAAGTTAGGCTTACATTTTCCTGAAGACTCTGTCGACTTGTCCTCACTCTGCTTTGCAGTCTGCCTTTCAGAATTGTTTTTCCCATTGTTTTCTATGATATATCTAATAAGTAGATTGGAAATAATACATCTCCACGTCTTCTAACCTGCCTGGAGTAATTGACCTATAGCTCAGAGAAGTTGCATTCTAGTGCCTTTCTGTTCTCCTTTTCTTTGTGTCTGTGTAAATATTGGCTTTATTTGATGGGATCTTTCTCTAGCCAACCTGCTATATCCAGCACAGAGCTACCTCCACCTTCTTCTTCTTCTTTCGGCTTTTTCCCGGTCAGGGGTTGCCACAGCAGATCATCTGTCCACTCATGATTGGCAGTGGAATTTTACGGTGTCGAGTTGCCAGCCCAGTGCCTAACCTTCCATAAAAGGCACACACACACACACACACACACACACACACACACACACACACACACACACACACACACACACACACACACACACACACACACACACACACTCACACCTAGCGCCAGTTTAGAGTATTCAATCCATCTACTGCATGTCTTTGGGATGTGGGAGGAAACCGGACTGCCTGGAGGAAACCCACATAACCACAGGGAGGACATGCAGACTCTGCACAGAAGGCACCCCAGCTGAGAATCAAACCAGAGAACATCTTGCTGTGAGGCAGCAATGCTAACTGCTGCACCACCATGGCTGCCCACAGAGCTACCTCCACCCAGGATCAGAAATAAAAGAGGAAAAAAATATTTCAATTTTGCTTAACTATTTAAGCTGTACTTATAGTGACCTATGTGGTAATACTTCTTTTCTGATTTTTTCCATGTTTTAGCTAAAAAGATATCTGTTTGCTTGTTTTAGTTTGTAATGAGACCTTAGTCTTGTAGCTTAATTTGCAGTTGTGAGAAAATTGAGTCTTTACATTGTTCTGCACTTCTATCTCCACAAGTAGAATTAGTTGTAAATGCTAGCTGTTTGTATTTTAAACCCTGCTAGGCCTTATTTTTGTAGTTCCAGTCACAGTTGTAGCAGAACTGTGAACTACTGCCAGATTTGAACCTTATTTAATCATTAATTATTCTGTTTTTCCTATAAAAAGTGTTACTGGTAAATTTCTACATAGTCTGGTGCCTTAAACTGTAATAGACTTACAGTAGTGAGAGTATTGTTTTATTCTGCTCCAGGATTTGTCCTTCAGTGCTTTTGTTCATATTCCAGTTTTTCTTCTCCAGTTTTATATTCTGCTTATCATTAATCTCATTAAGATGCATCACAGTACCTTTCTGTTCCCCCTGTTCTTTGTGCCCCCTCTCCCAGCCATGAGACATCAAGCTAAAGTTTCTTAAACAGCTTCATTGTTGGGATTATTTGACTGGATTCCTCTCTAGCTGGTCTGTCTCTTCCTTGAAATTTTCCCAACCTTTCACCCTTCTCTTGTTATGGATTTATAAGGGTGTGGTTTTGGCCTTTACCTCTTCTGGTAGTCTGGTTTCCAAAGACCCTCCCTCCCTTCACTCTTTCATTGCTATTGTCTGTTGTAGAAACTATTTAGGTACTACAGATCCTTGATACTGAGTGCCCACACAGCAAACCAGTATTGCTCTTAAGCAAACCTCCTTTCCAACATATTATCTCCTGCTCACTTTCCCAGAACTCAACAAAGTTTAACATTCTAGCCTGTGCTCCAAAAGTGTTTTACTTGTATCCAGGACTATCTAGGCAAAGCTAAGTACTTTTGATTGCTAAATCACACTTGCTGAAGTTATTTTGAGTACAGTAGCAAACTCCTAAAAAGCAAAATTTCCCTCTAGAGTCATCCATAAAACTGTACCCTGTAAAGCAGCAAATATATCACAAATACCTTGCAGGCCAACAAGCTTAGAGTAGCTAATTAGGTGTTGAGAGGCAATAGCTATAGATTTAGTAGAATTTAGTATTATGTAAACATTAAAGTTAGTAGAATTTGGTCCTGCTTAGCATAATCTGCACCAGTAAAGCACCCTTATTAGTCTACACTAGCAAGGCGCCCTTAATGGCCTTTTAACACCAAAACACCACCCCTTGAAGATGAAAAATCAGAGGACTGGATGGCATGGATATGCAATTTCCTAACTTCTCTACAGCCAGTCTTGTGGATATGGGCATCTTGAGACAATGTAGCAATTGTCTCTTGTCTCTTGTTTACTGAAAACCAGCTAATTCTTAACGGAATAGGCACAATATACAAGAGGTATATTTTCACAATGATACTGGAGGCTAGACTCTCACATCAGGTTGTCAAAACTATGCACACAACACCCACCTCA
This sequence comes from Protopterus annectens, assembly GCF_019279795.1. NCBI lineage: Eukaryota > Metazoa > Chordata > Ceratodontiformes > Protopteridae > Protopterus > Protopterus annectens. Next base: position 328,146,125 of record NC_056751.1, on the reverse strand, counting down.
CATAGCAGACAACCTACACATAGACTGATGTATGCTGAAGCACTTAAAAGCAATCTTCCTAAAGAACAAAGATTACCTCGACCACCTGCTGGCAAAGCTATGCCTCACCAAGCCCAAAGGTGCAAAGAAAAAAGTACCATCTAACACCACACATACAGTCACACTCAATGGACCCCTAAATACTAAACCCCAAAAGCAAGCAAAAACACTTCCCAGGGCTATCATCATAGGGGACTCCATTGTAAGACACAATGATGACCTTCTAACCAGGCTAAACAAGGAGAAGATAGCAGTTGCTTATCTGGAGCCAGGATCTGCCAAATCATGCATGCACTCAAATCATTAAATTACAGGTACTAGTATCATTCCATCACAATCCATGCAGGTGTAAATGACCCGATACTTACCTCCCTGCAATATATGAAGAAAGGCATTAAGGATCTCCCAGGCTATATGTCTTAGGCTGGTATGATTATAGTACTGAGCAGCATATTACCAGAACTGGAAATGAGTAAAGGATGATTGATTGTAACAGCAGGGGTGGCTCGTGCTATTGGACTGCAGGCCTGCAGCCCCCCAGCTGTAAAACATGAAAATAAAACAAAAATAAAATAAAATAACAAGAATGAAAAAAATAAAAATCAACCGCGAGTCCTGGAACATCGCGCATGTGCACTCGCAGCATTTCCTGTTTTTTGGACTGCTGGTGCACCAGTCTGGAGTATGCGCACAGAATCCAGACTGTCTCCACCAGCAGTCCGGATTACGAAGGCAGTATGCAAGTCCAAATTTTCCCAGCAGTCTATGCAGTTAGAACTGCATAAACAGGAAGGGGATCGGATTGCAACTTCTGCAGGCAAGCTGAAGCTGGTGCTCTCGTGGGAAGGATAGGTTGAGCGGGTGTGAAACTCCTACTAGGATGGATTTCCAACTTGTAGTTGGATCTGGCAACTTGTTTGGCTCAGGTAGGGTGTGTGTGTATGTAATGCCCCAGTTGCTACATGGTGGTGGGTAGAGAATAAGGCTTGAACCCTGTATATTGGGCCTAAGTGGCAAGAGCCTGAATTCCCTACCCACCACCATTTGTAAAATATTTGCAGATTTTTGCCTCATATTTGTTCTGTTCTGTTCCTCATAAAATCTGTGGTTTCTGTATTTTTGTTTCTTAACACAGCCAGTGGTACAGTGGTAGCATTTTTGCCCGACAGCTACAGGTCTGCTTGCATTGTTAATAGCACAATAGGTAATGTACTTGCTTTTGCTGCAGAAGGCTGTGGGTTCTACTCCCACAGTAGGTAGATGCATTGCTGATACTGTACTATATTGTAAAGGGGGTAGATGCTGCAGTCCTTTTTGGTGAAGATTCCTAGTAACTGTGAACCTGTTATCAGTTTGCCATCCATTCCCTATTTCAATATTGCTACCTTATTGTTCTTTTAATGCAACTTAGGCAATTTATTCCTTAAGGGCAACAGGCACTTTATTCGTAGATGAAACAATGAAATATAAAGTTGTTTGCTAGCAGCAACCTCTTCATTAGTTACAGATTTCTTTAATGTGGAATTATTTAGATGATACTTCTTCAGAGATTGTGCATATTTACTGATACTGGTGAACTGTAGAAGTTTGAGTAGACATTTATGATAGAAAATGTTCTGAATTGGGCAATTTTGCCATTATTGGTGCATGCATTTTGTTTCATGGTTTACTGGAAAAATGTTCAAAACCAATTTAAAATGCCGTCTCACAACTGTACTATATTGTACAAGGAATATAATTTAATACAATCAGGAAGGTGTATCAAAGACCACGTGTATGTTTCGTGTGCAAGGGGTCTATGACTTGAAAACAGCCCAAAGTTAATCTTTATCTGCCACTGGCAAAATGTATTTTCTTTGAATGTGGGTTTCAATGAATGTGAGTTTCAAGGGCAGAGAAGTTGTCTGTTTTCATTGTGAGATTGCATTGCTTTATTTAGCAGATGTCTTAGTGTTTGTGCTGTAAAATGCAAAATAAAACTTTCAAATGAAGTCCAAATCATCGAAGTAAAGCAGTATGCACATTAGTGTTTATGGCAAATGGGGTGAAATAGCCAAGTAATGGTTCATTGGAATGGCTGCAGGGGGGAGGCTCCATTCGACCATGATTTTGTGAGGAGGAAGGGCGGCAAACTCAGACAGCCCCAGCTGAACTATACCTCTCAACTGTCCAGATTTTCACAGAATGAATAGATTTTTGTTTCTTATTTTTGGTTTGTTCCTCATAAAATGTGGGGTTTTCTGGCAAATAATTTAGGAATTAAGTCACTAAATAATGACAGACACTGCATTTCAGACTTCATAACCTTCAGAAAAATGCATGCTAAAGCAAGACCTGTTATTCTATCAATTGTCTCAGTTTATACAACAATTTATAGTACTGTTTATATGTTCCCCTAATATATTTGGCCTTGTCCAGAATTCCTGCTTTAACAGGTTGAGAGGTACATACAAATAAATTGTTTTATAGAATTAGGCATATCCAAACCTCTCAACTGTCCCCAATTTTGGCTCAAAATGTTGCTCTTCCCCTAATAATCCTGTTGCAAAATGGCAATTTTGGAAGAAAACGTGGAGGGCTTACAATGCATGTAGATTCTTTTATTTTGTCAGCTGCTCAAGTTAGCAGTACTAATATTAAAAAGTGTCCCTTCTTTGATAGGTTCCCAGCTGTATTGTGTGGCTGGTTTTTTTTATTTTTGCATCACATTTTTGGTCCATTTGTGTTTTTTTTGCAAATTAGTGGCAAATCATTAAAGACTAAAGTTAGAAAATAATGACAAACATTTGAGTTTCAGATTTCATACCTTTCAGAAAATTCATACTAATGCAAGACCTACTATTCTATTATCTTTCTAAGTTTATAAGAGCAATATTTAAAAATTGTCCTTATTTTTGTGCCTTTGTCCCACTTCTATATATGGCTTTGTCCAGATTTCTTGCTCTGAGGTTGAGAGGTATGAATGTGTGTCAGGGCCATCACAGTCAGCCAGAGACATTTCAAATTGTGACATACTTGTTGCACCACACTCCCCCATGTAGTGACTCTGGATGTTTCCAAGCAAGGCAAGGAGCAGTTATGCAGTGTAAATGTGCAGAGTATACCCCCATCCAAGGTAGACACAAGTGCTACTTTTATTCTGTCCTTGATTTTGCAGAATGTTCTGGTTTCTGTCATATTTTTATACTGTTGATTTATGCTTATTATTACTCAGAAAGTGTCTGTTGCTCTGTGTTTAAGTAGCAATGCTTTAATGACCATCAGACAAGCTTGTCTGAGATTGTAAGATGAAAGTAAGCTTTAATAAGCACACTGTTAAAGAATTGCCAACATTGAAAGCCTTTCTGTTGTTGCCATGCAGAGAATACTTACATAACTAGATAATGTATAAGCCTTAGTTGTTGCCAGGCAGTAGGTCTTTTTTGGATAAGAAACATTTTTACAAGTGGGGGTATCACAGAGATTGCTACTTTCAGCATGCTATTTGGACTTTAATAAAGCTGAATATAAATTATAATTAGAACTGCAGTGCAAGGAGAAGTGGTTTGAGTTGAGTGCTGCTTGTTTTTCTTATACTTGATTTTGACTGGCATTCCAGAAATGTATTTAAGAAGTAATTTATTTTTTCATGTCTCATAACCTTTTGTTTCCCTCTAGATATTAAGTAAGCTGTCAAGCAGCCAATGCATTGAAATATTTTTTTTCTTCTCCACTTCATTTTGTCTTGATTGGACTCATTTTTGTGGTTTTGAGCATAGCTCCTCCCCTGTATAGTTGGCTGCACCCTGTCCCATTTACCCCAGCCATTCAGCTGTCTCCTGCAGCTCCCATTTGATTTGAAGACACCAGCCACCACTGTGTAACAGTTTGCTGTCTTTCTGATGTCATTCTAAGGAGATCTAATATTTGTCAGCTTGGGAGCCATGGTTAAAAGACCACATTACTTTGCCAAGACTACCCTGTCTGCAATTGTCCCCTCTAACATTTCAAAATTCTGGTTAGAACTCTATTCACCCTAAAGTGCCTTTTTAAATAATGCCAAATTGACAAATTTACCAACGTAGCAATATCAACTCAACTGAACTGCAAAGTGCTACTGCTCAATGCCAGGAATCAAAATAAAAAGCTACGCTCTCTCCAAGCTCTCCTCAGACTCAAGCATATAGACATCTGTGCAAGTACCAAGACAGGGTTTTAAGTGGGAGGAAATCCTCCAGCAGTGCAAGGTTTCGGTGCTTTCCACACTTTTAGATCAGTAGCTGCACAGACAATGGCTTAAGATGGAGGTGTCTCAATAAACATCAATAACAAGCACACCTCTGGGTTGGTCAAACAGGACGACACACCGGAGTTCCTCCAGATGCAGATCACCATAGACAAAATCCTGTAACATATCCTAGCCAGCTACAGGTAACCCCCAATGATCCAAAAAGCTCACAGTGCATACATGAACCTACTGGTGACACTTACCATCCAACAGAACACACTACTGATGGGAGACTTTAATTACCCCTTTGTAGACAGAGAATCCTACACATCCTGAAATCTATAGGCCCAGAGATTACTACAATTTTTTAAATACAAACATCCTTGACAAAATAGTGAATATGCCCATTAGAGGCTCCAACATACTGGACTTCATGCTCACAAATATGGGAGTACTCTTTACCCACCCAATGTCTTGTCCTTACTGGTAAGGTATGGCCATAAAGCTGTCTCCTTCAACATCAAATTCAACTTTGCAACCCCAGTAAAACCAGTGACAGCTAGGTACTGTTCTAAGGAAAGCTACCTTTTTATTAAGTTATGGTTTGTCAACATTCAATGTCCCTCCAAATCTGGAGAACACAGCAGCTTGCAATTGCTTTCAGAAACTCTGTATAACCATGTCAGTGGCTACATGGAGGCTACTGTACTTAGCAGAACTAAGTGCAGAACTAGGCTCAGAAACAAATTGCCATGGTGGCATCCCAAATTAAACAGGATATACAAGAAAAAGAAAACATGGCAAAAATCGGGAAGTGTAATTCTCATAAAGATAAAAACCCTCTCATTAAACTAAGTAGGCAACAAGAGGGTTAATTATGTCAAAAAAGCCAGCTTTGAGGTTAAGGTAGCCTCTCAGATGAAAGTTAATCACAAGGCCATCTTCAGCTATGTCAAAAACCACAAGGGTAGCACACAGCAATGTGATGAGCTAGTGGTTAATGGTGCCATATTCACCTAATCTGGTGATATAGCAAACCTGTTGGTGGACAAATTCAGTTCCAACTTTCCCCCCTCTCGTTCACAGTCATCCCTCAAGAAACACCCTCAAATATAACACCTCCAAGCTATAACTAGGGAGCATGTACTGGCTGCACTCACTAAAGCCAATAATACAGCCTCAATGGATCACAGTAACATCCCAGGATGTCTTCTGAACAGTGTAAAAAAATAAGTTATCAGGATCACTGGAGTCAGTATTTAATTATAGTCTCAAAGCAAGCTTTGTGTTACCAGAATGGAGGACTGCAATGGTCATATACCATGATAAAGGAGGACCTTCAACAGATCCTGGAAACAGCTCATTAGTCTGAATAATCTTATTTGCAAAGTCATGGAAAGGATTATCATGGAAATTATCAACAAAGACATAGGAGACCCCCCCAGACACTGGATCCATCCCAGTTTGGCTTTGTCAATAGAGATCATGCTTAATGAACCTGGTGGACTTCTTTGAAAGATCACTAAGGCTATGGATGAGAGGAAAGCTGTGCATACTGCCAACCTAGATCTGGCTAAAGTATTTGATGCAATACCCCACTCAAGCATTGCAAATAGATGTATGGGACTAGACATAAACCCCTTTATAGCGTGCTGGATAGCTGGCTGGCTGGCTCACAGGTAGAACCCAACAGATTAGCATCAGTGAGACTATATCCACAAAGAGGCCTGTCACCAGTAAAGTCCCTCAGGGCTTGTGCTGGGCTTGGTCCTGTTGTGCATCTACTTCCAGGAGGTCAAAGCCAATGTCAAAGGCCTCTAGCTGACCAAGTTTGCATATTATTGCAAACTGACAACAGTCATTAAATCATCCTAAGATGAAAAGACCCTTCAGAAAGGTCTAACACAGATACATTCTTGGTGCTAAAGCCATGGTTTAAAACTCAGTGCCAGGAAATGCATTATTGTATCTTTTGGGAAGATGGACACCCTGGGTAACTGCTTCATTTTTAAAACACAGTTAAAAGGTGATTCACTAGTCAGAGATTTTGGGAACTCATGTAGATAGTAACCTAGCCTTCAACTAATATGTGTCTAAGATAGTAAGAACATACTTCTATGTTGCTCAACGTCTAAGTAAAGGCATGGAATCTAGGACCAGAGAGGTCATCGTACCACCACTGTACTCAATCTTCATCAGACCCATCTTGAGTATAAGCCCCTTTAGGTATGTTCCTGACCAGACACATGCAGCTAGTGGAATGCCCACAAAGGTTCCTTACAAAATGAATACAGGGAGTAAACACAATATCATATGCTGATCACCTCAAAGCCCTGTCTGTTTACTCTGTATCATACATATGTCTGGCATACAAGACATCCCTGGACCCTATTTTGATGAACTTTTTGCACATACACAAAACAAACAGAATCAGAACTACTACAACAAAAGACCTACATTTTGCATGCAACATAAATAGGACATGGCGAGACAGATATGTTTCTCAGAGAATTCCCATTCTCTGGATCAGGATCCCCATCCATGTTTAGCAGTGTTCCTTCCTAATCCTATTTAAACGTAAGTTGGATAATCTGAAATTCACCCGTGGTTTGTCGTCTATGTCTCTGATGTTGAGAGGTATGGTGGGATGTTGGTGAAGAAGTAAACTGTATGTTACTTCTTCACCAACATCCCACCATACCTTTATTAAGGCAGCCTACCTGGTCATCCATTTATTCTTGGCTTCCCTAGGGTATTTTATTCGTGGACATTTTTCCTCCTCTGCATAGGGGCTTGAATACCCAGGTCCCACAGACAATCATTTTCTTGCTGGACCCCCTATATAATTCAAATTTCTGGACAACACTTGAGTTGTACAGCTAAGCTTATAATGCCTCTAGTGGTCATTAGTCTAGTGTACACCTATGAGCCTACAAAGATGAAATCAATTCACAAGCAGTTCTTTTTAGGATACCATATGCCAACACAAACATTATTATTTTATTTATTTTTTACCTTGAGACTTATTTCAGAAATTAAAATGTCAGACTGAAGTAGACAATGTGAAATGAGCATGTTTATATACCTGATCCCCAACACACGCATGTACACACACACATGCACAGGTGATAGAAGAAGCAAAAATCAAACAGGCAAGTAGAAATAAACAACAAAAAATGTGAGAGCAGCAAAGGTGCAAGATGAAATGGAGATGGCAGAAGACATCATGGAAGGGAAACACAGGTAGTTAGGTATATAGCAAAAAAGAGGAAGGCAGGGACAGATCTTTCCAGGCTCGGCAATGACTGGAAGGCACTCAAAGAAATCTGGGAAAAATCATAAATATAGATGTGTTATGAAATCATTTTTTACAAAGGAAACCAAGAGAAGGAGAAGGATAACATGCGGGGAGGGAGGCAAGGAATAGTAGAAAGGTGAGTCACCAGACATCAGTATTGAGATGAAGAATTAATGAAAATAGGCTGTCTAAGAGAGGATGATTCAGAGGGATCACATGGGCTACCTGCCAAGATTCTTAGGAATCTAACAAATGGACAAGGACATTCTATGATAAAAATCTTCATTAGATAATTAACCAGTGTGGACATGCCCAAAGACTTGAATGCAATAAGTGTGGTATTTTGGTACAAAGTGGGGGGTATAGAAAATCTGAAGAACTGCAAGACTGTTTAATTGTCCACAAAAGGACAATATGTCATGGAAAGGAATTTGAGGGAATGACTATTAGAGGATAACATTCTCCAAGACAATTAACATAGTTTCACAGTCAGAAGGAACTGCTAGTCAAATCTGTTTCTGGCCTACAAGACATCCTCTGATCCCATACTGATGGATTTGTTGCACATCTGCAAAACAATTAGTCAGAAATAGAAATAAACAGGACATGTTGGAAGGAGTGGGATGTGCCTCAAAGATTACCCCTTCTGTGGAACAGGCTTCCCATCCAAGCAAAGCTCATCTCTAACTCTGTTCAGACGTAACTTAGACCAATGGATGGGAAATTGCTAATTTACCCCCCCCCCCCCCGGTTTGACAGCTATGTTCCTAATGGAAAGGTGCAGTCTGTGAATGCTTGATGTGTACACTGACCCACTTGTACTGGGTTACAAGACAACTTGAGGGAGTAGTATTAGTATATGTAGTCTAATAGACTTTATCACGTGGCTTAGTCCTGCATAGACAGCTGCTAGAAAAGCTGGAAATAGTTGGAATTAGTACCCGGATTAATCAACTGGATTAGTACATGTCTGAAGGGTAGAATATAGTGTTTAGGTGAAAGGGATGCTGTCACAAATGAAAAGATGACTTAGGTGAGAGGGATGATGTCACAAATAAAGAAGGTGACTTCTGACTCACTGCAGGAGTCTCTAGTGGTGTCATTGTTTTTTTTTAGTGTACTTGTTTCAAACATTTCTAAAAAAAATAAATAAATAAATTAGGCTTATCTTTTTCATTGATGATATGAGGATATGTATATTAGTGGAGAACAGAGGGATAAGACATATGAAGAATTGAAAAATGCTGATCAAGTGCACCAAAAATGGTTGCTAAGGATCAACACAAACAAAAGGAAAGTATAGCATCTGGAACATAAAACACTCTGCTGAAATATCTGCTTGGGGGACTGTCACTCATGGTAACAGATCAGGAAAAGGCTTTTGGGGTTTTGATCACACTTCCCTTATAAAAGATTGGCTCATGATCATTTGAAAACAAAATCACATCTTGATTTTAGAAAATCATGAATCGGCTTTACTGGAGGAACTTTAAAGTATGTAACTTTGCAAATTAAAAGCTGCATTGCACCATCCTGTGTGACCTAAATATCTGAGTCTAAAAATGTGAATATGTAGGTTTTTTCTGCATATACAATATATAAGTTTGAAAGAATTAAAAAGAACTTTTAGAAGGCAAATTCCCATCCTTTGTGGATTGTAAAACTAAGAGCTGACAGATTAAGGGCTCTAAACTTTTTCTCTCTGGTGAATAGAATAGTGAGGGCTGATGTTATTATTGTATTTAATTGTTGAAATTATGATAACTTGCTGTCAGTCTATGGGATCACATCCACTAAACATAGTGTAAATATAATGAACAAAAATCTTATGGTTAAGTTGCTTGAAGCATCTTCCTTAATTATAAACAACATTTTCGTCTAGGTGGAGGGTAAATTGTAGAACTGTCTTCCACTATACATTATGTCCTCAGTTTCTTTGGCTATCTTTAAAAAGGATAGTTAGGTGGGCAAACTCATTTTGGAGACTAAGTTTTGTGGTGGAAGACAATCTGATAGCCTATTTTCAGCCATACAACAGTATGGAAAGGTGAATCTCTGCTGTTTAAGCTTACAGCAGTTTTACTACACACAGTGATCCTACACAGCACATGTATTCATGCTTCACCCTCAAGCTGCAGCATTTGTGGGAATTGTAAGCAGAAGGACTTCTCAGCAATCACCTACAGGGAGACTCCTTTTCACAACTGGACTGGATTACCAGTAGCAGAGTCAGGCGGTAATGGTAATAACAGTGAACAGAATAATGGGCTGAATCATGATAGAGTACATTTCATAAGCAAATAGTTAATGATCTTGCTTCACTGAGTTTTAATCAGGCCTCACTTTGGGTATTGTGTGTAGTTCTGGTGGCCATACATGGATGAGATGAGACAGGAGACTGTTTTAAGGAGGCCAGACAAAAGCCAGTGGAAGGATAGACAGAACCGAGGGGAAAGGACATGACCAGACACTCTACATAAATCTTGTCTGATATGAAATAAGAACAGACAAGGAAAAATGGTACAAATGCCCAAATCAGATGAGATACACAAAGAGCTATATGTTGAGGACTGTTGACTTGAAACAGCCCATTAAAAAGGTCTGAAGAGGAAATCCATGCAGGCACTAAAGAAGGAATGAGACACAATGAAGGAGTGACGCAGAAGAGAGGACTGAAAGGTAGGCAGACTACTAAATATAATTTAAGAGCATACTATTCAAGCATATTGTTCCTACATTCAAACAAGTGTAATGTAATATTAATCAAATTAAAGTGAAGTAAAACAGGGACACACTATATATGTTCATACTTCATTCAGATAACTACCATGTTACATGAACCAATATCCGAGAGGCCTGCAGCATCTCTTACTATCAAATACTGAGATGATTATTGCTCTTAAAGGTTAACATCAAGAAATGGCCAAAATTATTACTTATTTCAGTGATTGCTTCTTTACAGTAAAAACGGTCCTCAGGGATGATTTGATTATTAAAAAATAATATTATAAGCAAGGCCTAAATCTAGTTTTAGTAGAGTAAGGGCAAGTTTTTGAAAAGAAGCACACTGAAGAATTATTAGCAGACAGCACTAAGCATATTTGGTGAAGCTCACATGTTAACAGGATCTAAACTTCGTATTGATATTACACAGTCAGAGTTATACAGACATCTACCCGGCCTCCCAACTACCTTCAGACTAGAAGACTTGTTTACAAGCTTTTAAAATTAGGAAACTGCATCCAGTGCAGTTATACAAACATAGATTTACAGACATCTGACAGAAACAAGTAAGTGAACTGAAAGGGCCAGATACAGAGCCAGAGCAACTGTCAAGAACTTATCTGAAATGAGATCCACAGAAAGGAAATGGATAATACATGTACAAACTGTTGACTCAGCTACTAGAAATATCTACCTGATGATATTAGTAAAGATAGACACAGTTATGGTAACAAACAAGCCACTGTTACTATTATAGTGGAAGGTCCTTGATTATAAATGGTTGTATGAGTTCTATTGTATTTCTCTGTATGTCTGGTGTACGTGAGTTTAAATTCTTTATAGATTTTGACTTTAGGTGATGCTTGTGTTTTAAACAAATGGTTGAACTGTTTTCTAAATGTGCTTCATGAATTATTTGAAAAAAGAATCAAGGACTAAGCTGCAAAGTAGCTTTGACTGCCCAAACTATTTCTGATTCCTAAGCACTTCTGTTTGTAAGCTCTGTGACCTTAAGTGACTCGTTTAATTGAACAGTGGTGCACATTTTCCAGCAAGCAGCTATTTATGCACAGCAGACTTAACAAGTAATATTATTTCATATAACAAAAATGAAAGAAAAATGAAGGGCCGGATTCATTAACGCCTACACTAAGTGTACACCATTCTGAGTGAATAGACAACATAAGCATAACACCTACATTCTTCCTCCTAATTGTAGTTTTCCAACTGATTTTCTTGTAACCTTAAATATCAAGGGGGATTCATAAAGGTTGCCACATTGTGTAGACTGTGTCTATACTTAGCCTAATCTTTCTGTGTGAATTAGCAGCACAAAAACATGGTAGGGATGTTATTGAATGTGTGCACTTAGTGTACACTTACTGCACAGTTAGTATAAGCATTCATGAATCCAGCCCTATATCTATAATGAGCCCCCAGGTCAAATTTGCAGTAAACTATAACAATATAGCACACCACTACATAGCCATCATAGAATTAAACTGACTAGAACTACCCCATCACCTTGCTCTTTCTCAGCTAACCACAACACACAGACTTCTCTTTAAGCAAGAAAATTGCCCATCCCTTAACAGCTTAATACAGCACTACTCTCCTAATAGAACTTTATGCTCTAGAAAAAAAAATAATCACAGTAACCACATTTTATAATACTGCAGGTGATGCTGTGTATTTAAATAATGTCACTAAAGTATAGAACCACATACCACAGGTATAGAAATTCATTCAGAAAACAAACTCTTTTCAAAAACAACTGAAACATTTCCTATCAAATCAATGGGTCTGTTCCTGTACATCTTCAGGATAAATGACACTGTTATCTTCAGTTTGCCATATTGTCAAATCATTTCTCTTTTTGTTGAATTCTGTGCCCCACAACCAGTCCAGTCTTCACCAATACTTGAATAGTTTTATTAGTATCACCTGGCTACATACATTGTTTTGTAACACTGCTCACCCCACCTCTATACTTTTAATATGAACCTTATGATAACCAAATATATATATATTATATATATATATATATATATATATATATATATATATATGGGTCTACTTCGACCAATGTAATTAGGCTAGCTCTTTTTCGTGAAAGTGCATTTTTGTTGAAATGCACTTTTGGGAAAAAGCAACTGAGCAAAAGCAGTGGGGACTGTTGCTTAGATCGTGGCACAGTGGGGATAATGGAATATTCCCTTTTCCCCACTGTAGTGCAATCTCGGGGTAAGAATATAAAAGTAGCGGGGGTGTGGGAGGTGCAGGGGGACTTGCCCCCCTACATAAATATGGTTAGTGTTTTTTTTTTTTTAATTTTCGTTTAATTTCTTTTTTGAAAAAGTGTTTTTTGGCAAAAATGCACTGTCACGAAAAACAGTTTGAATAATTATGTTTTGTAGAAAAGTAATGTAGATGGGTCAACCTAGATCCATATATATATATATATATATATATATATATATATATATATATATATATATATAGAGAGAGAGAGAGAGAGAGAGAGTTATATATAAAATTGTCTCAGAACCTGCTTTATACCCCTCTTAATGTCAATATAAACATTTTCTGCCCTGTCTAGTTCTAGCCTTCTCCTCAGTTTGTGTCAGTTTGTAGTCACTAATCACATAATTTATTATATGTCTGACAAACTCACTACTACACCTCTTCAAATGTGCAGTGTTCAACATCTACTAAGCCCTCGATTTTCACATGAACATAATCTAATTATCAAATATATGTGTAATAGTTATTTTATATTACTTAATGTCTGTTCATGTATATTGCTGAATGTCTATCTAAAAATATTTACAATATATAGGAGCTTTACTCCTTAGGCCTCCTCTGAAAAGGATTTTTTTATTTAAAATGCATTAGACAAACGTGGTAAACAAATGCAAAATAATTAAAACAAAAATACTTATTTTTGTCGGGAAATAAAACTATATGTGCACAGGAGAGATCCATGGGTTCAGCTGTGGAAAATAGCAACTTAAATTGGCTTTGATATTCACAGCTGTCAGTTTGTAAGGAAGTACAAATATTTCAGCCAAACGTGATAGCATTGCTCCACAGAAAACATGGGAAATTTTTTTCATTTTCAAGACCACTTTGTACTTATCTATGATGTGGTCACTGGAATGGAACACATAAAAAAAGCAAATTAGCAGTACAGTATTTGCTAGATAAAAATAATGTGCTTGTTTTTTTGCTGGTACGCTATAAAATGCCCCCTTCCTCAAAGCTAAAAGGTAAAAAAATGCCTGAAAGAAAGAAGGGCAGAAAAATAATTGTTAGTTGTTTTTTGAAGGGGGAAGAACCATTGCATCCTCCAATGTTGGGAGATGGGACCTTCAGACCCACAAACATATATATTCCAGCACTATGGTTGCACCAACTTGAAACAGGAAGAAATCTCCCAAAACAAGTGAACCATTGCTGGTGCACACTTAGAAACCACACTGACAATGATTTCTTATGGGAAACAGTATTTGGCATTACTCCTTTTGTCTTTTTTCTACTGAAACTCAAGCATTTTCACCTTGAGCAAGTATTGGGAAGCTGAAGAAAACAGTTATTATAGGATTTACTTTCCTGTCATAGTCTAGCAAAGTCTGCATCTCAGAGAGGATAAGTAGTATTTAAGGATATTCTGTTATATTATAACTATATTAGGAATACAGATATACAGCATCTATTCGGTAAAGTTATCTAAACATTTTCAAGGTTTAGTACCGGATGGTGTTGGATTAGCTGGACACATCGCACGAGAAATGTCAGCAGTTTTGAAGAACATTTTAACAAGTTTCATCCACAGATCTGCAAAAAAGCACGATTAAAGCAGAAAAAATAAGTTCAGTGAATCAGTTAAACTCATATTATTTCAAAACAGGAGCAGAAATGGGTAATTTGATAATCCGTCAAATACCAAATGATCAGAATTTAAATTATCTGAGCATGTCTAATCACAGTACTGCTGAAATGTCTGCTTCACTTGACTAGTTTTGTTTCACACAGGACATGCTCAAGTCTCTAAATACTTCAGCGAGGAGGCTGTGTAATACACCATGGTGCTGATTACTTTTACTAACACATTTTCTTAGTTCCAGCAAGAGAGTTCTATAGTTTTAAATAATTCCTTGTAAAAGGAGCCTACTTAGTAATGTTTTCATGCTTAGCTAAAGCTTTCTTGTAGGTGCATTACTTGTCTCACTTTCATTTTTCTTACAAGATACTGCTGTAAGAACTTAATTTCATGGACTGAATCATAATGTTTATATGTAAAGTGACAGTATAGTTAACTGAAACTGACATAACATTTTTGATAGTTTTTACTACTACTTTAGGAGAAATATTTGCTAACTAATGTTGATATTTGCTTAATATGTTTTACTTCTGTAATTGAAGCCCCTCAGGAAGGATTACCACTCATCCCGTTTTATGCAGGATAGTGTAAATTTGGGCAGTTGTGTCCTGAGAATAATTATGCAAAATGCAAATGTCCTAAGATTTTAGGATAAAATATATTTCATTTGTTTCCTGTAATAGCTTCATAGAACAATTAGTCTGTACCTCAAACATCTTAAACTGATACAAACAACAGAAGCAACTTAAATGGTATAAAACAAAGCTTTTGTTTTTGAAAAAAAAAGTGAATTCTAGTCCCTTTGGTTTGTTCTACAAAATTACACATTTCCATACAAAATGCATCACTTCAGGAGTATAAGAAGATGGCAGCCCAACTCTTGGATGATGCCCTACTCATGGCTCACTGCTAAGTTCTGTTTCCTGGATAATGAAACCAAATGAAGTAGTTAACTAACCTAACTAAAATTCATTTTAAGTATTGTATGTCTGTCTATAATACAAGTGTTCATGGTAGCTGTTTTCCCATGTTGTTTCAATGTGTAATATATGCACTTATATCTGTATAATTTGGTGATCATCACACTTATGTTTTTAACCTTATATGATTGCTATCACACTCTTGTATGTAACCATCTGTTTAATGGGAAACACTATAGTAGGACTTATTGTACACACTGGCCACCTTCACCTCAGGGTCACAGTGCCAAAAGTGAGTAAAAGGTCTGCTTGAAACTACTATGACCAAGAGACCCAGTACAAAGAGAAAGGAAACACTGACTGAGAAAAATGGAAAGAAAAGCAATTAAGATTATGTGATGTGCTGTTGAACAGAACAGCATGTAGAGAGTAAGAGGTCATATAATAATATAGAGTGGACATAGAAGCCATAATTGCACACAACATTTAATAGCTATTTGTAAAGACTGCTTGAACATTTGAGGTAAGGCTATGAGAATGGAAGGGGGACTTAAAGCTCTATAATGTGGGTACAGAGGTGCCAAAAGAGGAGAGAAGGAATATTTAGGGAAGGTTGGTAGACTGGCTTTGGGGGAACCATAACAAATGATATGCAGGGGATTTTAGATGATGTAGGTAGTTTGCAGTGGACTAGGGGAAGTAGGAAGAAAAAAATAATAGGAGGAACAAGTTTTTTTTTTTAATGCGGCAAAATCATTTAAAAGAGTCCATGGAAATTTGGAGATCCAGAACAGGAGCAAAAGAATGAGGCATATAGAGGTGGCATTGTAGAAAGAAGTAGAAAGATCATGATAGTATGAAGCAAATTTGTGAGAATTAAGGAGCTATGCATAACATGATATCAAAAGAGACTCACATCACTTACAAGAGTGGTATAAGCTATGCTGAAGGCAGCTTTGAGTAGAAATAAGTAGGTCTGATGAGTCATTAGATACAAAGATGAAAATCATGACAAGAGGAAATGATGGGTGTGGCCAGGAGCAGGAGGACAGATTGGGGTAACACAGCAAGAAAGGTGTTACATGTGTTTCCAAATGAAAGGCAGTAGTTATTGCCATCATATCTACTCCTTTTTTAAACACCTTTATTGAATTATCACTTGTGGCATAGGCAAATTTACATTTATATAAAAGTAAACTGTATTAACAAGTTCACATTTACAAACATTACACTTCACATATGCTGCTATATATCATATAACCTAAGCAACATTATATAAATTATGCTGTTCTTTCCCCCCTCCTTTTTTTGTTACAAGAAACATCTTTACCAAATCATCACTTATGACACAGGCAATCATGCATTTATATAAACGAAGACGAACCACATCAACACAATCCTAGTTGCAAGCATTTTGCATTACAAATGATACTCACTCAGTTGCAAGCATTATACATCACTTATAATCTATCCAATCATTTTGAAACATTACATCGCTCATTTAAGTCCTACCTTCTTCTAAACTTCATTCCTCCCCGTGTTTATTACTCCCACAATACATATTTTTCCTATGTAGTTTGTTCCTTCCCTTTTCTAAACATCTCAATTCTAGTTTTTTTTTAATATCTGTTACAATATTCACTACTTGTAGTATAGGTGGTTCAGATTTTGATTTCCATTTTTTAGTAATTGCTTTTTTGGTAGCCAACATAATTAGATACAGCAAGGCCTTACCATGTCTAGGCAATTCTGATTCTGTATAATAGCTCTCAAAAATCATCTCCCTTGTCACACCAATCTATCCACCCAGCATCTCCGACAATGCATCCCACAGGGAATGTCCCCCAACTCAACGAACTCCCAGAAAATATGTTCCCTTTTAACCACTTGATTTAGACATTGTACCACATGTAGGATAAAAGAGACTCTTTAACAAATGTTGAATTCTATATGTATATGTATATATGTGTGTGTGTATATATATATATATATATATATATATATATATATATATATGTATATATAGGGAAATTTAGGTACTCAAAAAGAAAAAAAATCTGTGGTATCCCTTAAAGTCTCAGAACTGGGTCAAAAAAACAAAACAAGAAGAAATTTCTTATTGTGGAGGGTGTCATGTTCATTTCCTGAATTATATTAAGCACCTAGTTCATTAATAAAAAATTGAACTGTAAAACACATGCTACAAAATAATAAAATAAAAAAATAGTAGGTAGTAGGTGGTCCACAGTTGAGTTAAAAATAGAATATCCTTTACTGAAACACACAAACAAGTGATCCTAGTTGAGTATAATGAAAAGCATCAAAAACATTCCTTATTTATATATAATCAGGTTGTTTGGAGCAAGGGAATAGTTACAGAGGGTAGTTCTGTTAAGAGCAATAAAAGCATTAAAACCATTCCTTTAGCCAAGTGCCCCTTAACACCATAGTGTAATCAGAGACTCTGCTACCTAAAACTGAAATTACAAAGCTAGAGACAAATTACAATAAAAAGACCAGCTTATTAACACTTTTTATAGGTTAAACAAATAATCCAAACTATATTAATTAAGAAACTAACTGACAAAAATCAAAATTTCCTCAGTAGCTACTGCCTCCAAATATACACACCATTTAACCAATCATAGATCTGAGTATTTCAGCATACTGTTTATTGTATTTGTTACCCTAACAGTAGCTATGGAGACTCCTCTTCACTCCTACAAATTCATGTGAGGATACTAGCATTGCTTTAATGTACATTTTTATACTTATCTACAAGAAAATACAGTAAATGGCTCAATGAATAACCCAATCAAATGCACATCTCAAGATGCAGGCTCTCGAAGCACTCCTTAGTATGGAGGACATCGATGTCTGCGCAGTAACTGAGACCTGGTTCAAGGCTCCTGAGAGCACCCCAGTGCTACCAGGCTTTACCTCGTATCATGCTTTTCGGCCCCAAAACCCGGGCCGAACCACAAAGGGAGGGGGGGTGTCTATATTCATCAAGGATACCCACACCTCCAGGTTAATGGCAACTCATGAAGCATCGGAGACCATCCAGGTGCAGCTAACCATAGGCAAAACTGCTATACAACTGGTTGCATGTTACAGACCTCCCTCCCAATCTCAAGAACCCTACTCAGCCTTCCTGAAGACATTGGAAGATATGAATGTCTCACCAAATACCATCATATTGGGAGACTGCAACTACCCTAACATAGACTGGGTGCACTATTCCAGCCCTAACACCCTAGCCCAAAGGTTCCTGGAATTCATAAACTCAAATGCAATGGAACAGCTAGTCACCTTTCCCACAAGGGGGGATAATATTCTAGACCTGATCATCACAAACATGGTGACAAAATGCTCCACACCAGAAGTATTCCCCTCACTGGTGAGATCTGACCACAAACTAATCACCCTGGATATACATTTACCACCTCCACCCCCAGCACAAAAGACTACAGTGAGAAACTTCTCAAAAGCCGACTTTACACTTCTTAAGACTGAGATGGTATCATTTAAGCCCACAGGGCCAATGGAAACCACATCCCACAATGCTGACTCCTACATAAATGCTTTCTATGCACATCTCCAAGAATGCATGGATCGAGCAATCCCAAATAAAACCAAGACCCTCTCCACCAAAGGAAAGCATCCTGTCTGGTGGACCCCAGCCATAAACAAATTGTATAACAAGAGAAGGAAGCTACTGCAAGAAAGAGCAAAATCCCATAAAGGGAAGGCATCTCTGATCAGCACTAGTAGAAAGCTACGTTCTCTCATAAAAACATCCAAGGCCAACTTTGAGAGAAAAATCGCCAAGGACACTAAAGATAACCACAAGGCATTTTTCAGTTATGTTAGAAACCTGGGCAGAAACCCTCAGATATGCTCAGAGTTAGTACACAACGACAAAAAATTTACCGAACCCACAGATATTGCCAACATTCTGGCAGACAGGTTCAGTGCAAATTTCTCCCCTCCCTCACCTCCAAAAGAAAAAATACTTATCCCAACTGAATGTAACCTCCCTGTCATCTCTGATGTCTAAGTGAGAACCGCCCTCAGCAAAGCAAAAAACATAGCATCAATGGGACCTGATGGTATCCCCGGCTGCGTGATACGTGAACTCCAAGAGGAGCTAAACCCGCATATAAAAATGCTATTTAACCTTAGCCTTACTACAGGATATGTACCTGAACACTGGCATACAGCAACAGTGGTCCCACTCCACAAGGGAGGCTCTACTACAGACCCTGGGAACTACCGCCTCATAAGCTTAACTAGCCTGGTCTGCAAAGCTATGGAAAGAATTATTATGGAATTCATAAACAGCGACATTGGGGACCTACAGACACTTGATCCCACCCAGTTCGGCTTTGTAAAGGGCAGATCCTACCTTTTGAACCTGGTTGACTTTTTTGAAACAGTCACTAGAGCCATTGATGAGGGCAAGGCAGTCCATACAGCCTACCTGGACTTGGCTAAAGCCTTTGACACAGTACCCCACTCAGGCATCATAGACAAGCTAAACAGCTTAAATGTAAATCCATATGTCACAAGATGGGTTGCAAACTGGCTAAAGAACAGAACCCATAAAGTCAAAATTGCGGGAGCCATGTCAGACTCAAAGCCAGTCACAAGTGGTGTCTCACAGGGCTCTGTCCTGGGACCCCTCTTGTTCGGCATTTACTTTTCAGATGTGAAAGCAAACATGGGAGGGTTGTGGCTGAAAAAATTCACAGATGACTGCAAACTAGGCGCCATAGTCGATACACCAGCTGACACATACATCCTACAGAAAGGCCTCACCAAAACGGACAGCTGGTGCCGGAATCATGGCCTTAAACTGAATGCCAAGAAATGTATAGTCATCCCCTTTGGGAAAAACAAAGTACCCACACATTATCACATAGACAGTAACCCACTGAGTATGGAAAAAGTAATCAGAGACCTGGGGACCCAAGTTGATAGTGAACTCTCATTTGACACCCACGTTGCCAAAGTGGTTAGAAAGACTTTCTACCTTGCCCACCTTATCATGAAGGGGTTCACATCCAGATCAAAGGAGGTGATCATACCCCTATACTCCTCCCTTATCAGGCCCATGATTGAGTACAATGCCCCATTTGGTATGTACCTCACCCGGCACTTACAACAGCTGGAGAGACCCCAGAAGCACCTCACCAAGAAGATCAAGGATCTCCAACATATGTCATATGCTACCAGGCTAAAGAAACTCCAGCTCTATTCAGTAGCATACCGCCTGCTCAGAGGTGATCTGTGCCTGACATATAAGGCCATGTCCAACCAGGAATTGATGGACATACTCCACCTCAAAAAATCCAAATCCATTAGAACCACAAGAGCCAAAGATTTAAACCTCAGTACAAATATGAATAGAACATGCTGGAGGGACAGATTCATAACTCAGAGGCTTCCCATACTCTGGAACAGAATCCCAGTTGATGTTAGGCAGAGCCCCTCACTGACTCTCTTCAAGAGAAATCTTGACGAGTGGATGGGAGATCATAGGTTTACCCCGGGGGTCACACCTGTGTCACTACTTGACAGAGGCACAGTAAACTATTTTTAATAAGTAAGGGGGTCTTCAATGTGTCACTACTAGACAAAGGCACAGTATACTAATTTATTCTGTACACCTTAGTACCACTACATGGTGTGGCGAAAGCCACATCTCTAGGGCTAGGCTTACAAATGCCCCAGGGCAGATAGCCTAGTACTAAACTATGAAACTATGAAACATGAGAAGAGTCCACAGAACACCTGGAAAAAGGCTATTAAAATGTGGAGATTATTAAAACAAAACAAAAACAATTGTAATAACAATTGAAGTTAAGTGGTTTTGCCTTATATTAAAAGAACTTAATCAGAACTGACAGAATTTGTGAATTACTCTTTTTTTAAAACCTGAAAAATCCCCCAAATATAGTGACATTAAAGAGACAGTACCTGATTAATAACAATAATCCAAGATAACAGAACCTATCACTGTCTCAAATTTTATTGTTAAAAATAATATCTCAATAAACAAAATAGACTTCCAACTAATGAGAAATAAATATTAAAAGAGATTTTATAACAAATGAGTTTAAAAAACACATGAAAAGATCATGTCAAATAATTTCTATGTTCTCTAGTATTATATTCTTATTTTTAAAAAAAAATCTTTCCAGCTATAATTTGGCCACCCACATTATTAATTCAGGGGCTATTGAAGCATGTTCATTTAATCCTGCAGAGTTAAAAGCATTAATTCCAAACTGCCAATTTCTGATATTTTAGTTTTTCACATGCTCCACCAATAGTGTCTAACATGACAGATTCCAAAACTTTCCAAACCCATTAAAGATCATGGAGTGTTTGTGTACAACATTATTTATATTCATATCAGAAATGTCATAATTGTACTCTTAAATCCTCTTGCATAATATCCTTTCCATCTTTCCAAATAGTAACTCAGGTGGAGCATGTTGGTAAATAAACAATCCTCTTGCTGTGGCAGTTGCCTTTTCTGAGTGCAATAGTTAATCCTTCTCCATTAGCAAAACAACATTTATCACCAGTAGATATGTAAGGGCATTGGCTACACTTATGTGCTCCCTTATCACTTTCCATCAATTGTTCTTTCCCCATCCTTTTTATTTCCTACATGCTTTTAATATTGTGTACAGTCTTGAATACAAAATAAGGATCCCCCACTAATTTAAAAATTGTATTGTTAGCCTTAAAATTTGTCCAGTATTTGGTAATAGTTTTCTTAACTTTCTTGTTTCCTAAATTGTACTGTACCAGCAATCCTCTGGCAAATGGTTAATGTGACCTCAGTTTGGAATGTGGGTCACTGCACATGTTAGTCCTTTGTTTTAATCTATTCCCCAAAAGAAATTGGAAACTAGTCCCCTTCCTTTCCTTAATTACCCTACTAATCTCTAAAATTAACTTTTTGGGGTATCTTCTTTCCAAAAATATATTGATTCATTTTTCACACTCTAATATATAAATATAAACATATATAAATATTGTCATCAGAAATCATCCTTGTCAGCCAGATAAAATGTCCTTTAACCAAACTTTTTTTTCATTTTTAAAGGGGTGAAAACTATTAAAAGTGTATCTGCGTCACTCCTTTCTCTGTATCTCAGCTTTCCAGGTCCCTGGCTGCTGTGCGCTCCTGTCCTGGTGTGCTTACTCTGGTAGGTTACATTAAGTATGGGTTTCTCTGCATGGATTTATTGATGTTCTTGATGCCCTTGTAACTGAACCTAATACTGTATACTCGTTGTTTTGAATTGCTAGAAGTCTAAACGCTGTGCTACTGTGTAACCGACGAGGTCAACACTGTCTTGCAGACAGTGCACCCTGGGTTACGGACTTGCAGTTTCGCTTTTGATACACATTGCCTCTTAGAAACGGATCAGCTTATCCGCGCATGTACCTGTTGTTTATTGTTGATATTTTTATCGCTCTTTGAGGGTATGGACCTTGTCGCAAGTCTGTTGTTGTCTGCCTTGTATGAAACGCTGCATTGATGTTTTTGAATTAAGAGAACTTGTTGCAAGACCTGTTATTTTTATGTTATTTATCACAAACACATGCTATCTGGTTTACCCCTACATTCTTTACAACGCTAAGGGTGGTCATATGGTTAAGAGTGCTGCCTGGGTGTAAACCCTATACTGTTGTAGAGCTTTTCCAACTATTTTATGGTTACAGCCTTTTACTACCTACCTGCGCCATCCACGTGGTGCTCTCTATATCTACAACTGGCGTGTTTGCAATCGCAAACACGCTAACTGCCATCTGAGTTTCTCCTGCATTCTTAATAACGCTAAGGGTGACTTTATGGTTAAGCGTGCTGCCTGGGTCTAATCCCTATATTGCTGTGGATCTATTCCGACTTTTAGTAGTTACAGCCTTTTACTACCTACCTGCACCACCCATGCGGTGCTTCTACATCTACACCTGGCGTGTTTGATATTGCAAAAACGCTTACTACCATTCACCTTACTAAATGACCTTGCACTAATGGCATGTTGCTAAAGGCGCCTCTGTCGCTAACCTTGTTTTATGTGTTTTACTAGCCATTCTGCCATTTTTTTCTTTTAAGGCTCTTACTAGACCTTGCTGTGTGTAAACGCTAAATGCTCCCTGCGAGTCAGCGTTCACTAATTTAAGCGGTGTCCTCTCCGGAATACCTCTGTTAAAATCCCTGCAGTTACTTTAAACAGTACATTGTGCTTAATGCTCTGGTTTACCCCTTACAGCTAATGCAGTATCTTATAGTACATGTACCTCTAGCGAGGCTGACCTACCTATAGCGAAACTGACCAGGCTTACATTATATTGCCCATAAGTCCTATAACACTTATTACCTCTTTATCTCTGAAGTGAATTGGATACAATATATTCTATACTTGCTATTACCTGCCTGTTCTTATGAGCGTTGTTACATACAATACCTAGTCTTTAGAGTCTGTTAATTAGATATGAATGCTAGAGTGATAAAGTCATTTCTATGTTTGCTTTTTTTGCCTATATGACCTTTTGTATCAGTCAAGCATTATTGATTTGTGTTAGATTGCAAGTTTATTCTGCTGTTTTACCTTTGATTTTCCTTGTTACTTATTTTCACTATATACCTTTACTCTAATAGCAATGCAAACACTGTTATTTTTTTCTTCCTCCCTACCCGTCTTCCCTTCCCCCTAGAAATTTCTTAGCTCAATCCCTTTTGAATATTGACCTGCCTCACGCCCTACTGGGGTCGGACGATTCCTGCCTTGCCTACAGTAACTGAAAGACTATCTGCCTCCCTTATTTACTCCTCATTCAAGGAACTGAAAGTAGGTTATGGGCTTTGCACTGATGATTTATTAGCCTCTGCTCAAGTCAACCTATAGACCATTAGTTCCCTGTGCTTGTGTGCCTAGCATCCAGTACCTCTCCTTCTCATATCCTCCCCTACCCCCTTACTCTTGCCTTCTCCTGCCTCTACACTACTCTCTTTTTTCTTGTGACTTTTCCCTCTCTTTACCTGCCCTAGCCACTAGGTGGCGCTCTCCTCACTCTCTTTCTCCATCCCTACTTCTCATGCCTAGAATCAGCCCTTAAAGTTATTGTTAAATTCCCTATCTCCTTTAAGCTCCATATTCTATCTTACAGTCTGCCTATCTCCCTGCTAATAGTGCTGGTACTGCTCCAGTACCCTGCCTGACTTCTCAGCTCCACCTCACCCCTCTCTTCCTTACCTCCTACTGCTTGTTTTCTACCTACTCCTGCATACCTATTCCTATTCCACTGGTCTACTTTGGTTCTCCTTTCGTACCCTTCCTTCCATACACTTTCTGCTCCTGCCATACCTACCTGCATTTCTGATTGTCTCCTCTCTCCACCTCCTGTTGTGTCTACCCACTCCGTTAAGCCTCTTGCTCACTCCAGCTCCCTCCCTACCCCAATTCCCACCCACCCCAGGGTGCTAACCTTACAGTACTATTAGCCACTCCCCTATCCCTCCCATCCAATCCTTCTCCTTCCCGCTCAAACTTCCTCCCATCCACACACACCCCACCTATACTACACACTCCCACTGTATTTTTCCCACTCCTTCTCTCTACATCTTTTACTTAACTATCCCACTTTAACCCTTACCACTTTACTATCCACTCTTTGCCTATTCCTATTATATCCTTATATCTACTCAACAGTAGAATACCCCTTCTACATCTTGCCTCTCATACACTCTATAGCCTTCTCTAACTTCTCAGACTCATCTTACCATGGCTCCCTACCTGCCAAGCCAGCATTTACTCTCATTCCTGCTACTCTCCACCCTATGCTCAGTCTATCTCCTATCCTCTTACGAGATATCACTTGATGCTCTATCCCTCCTTCCACATAAACACACCTCAACATTTATCATTCCACTTATTTCTTATCCTTTTACTTCATCTACCCCCAATTATCAACTACCTAAATTCCACAGACTTAGACATCTCAACTATGTCATAACAACTTATAACAAAAATAAAATTCTAACCTTACAAAGACTCTACCTGGTAATCAAATGTAATAATCCTACCCTTCAAGATGGTGATATCCACCCTAACCCTGGCCCTTCTCTCTCTTCCCCCACAATATCTATGCCTAGAACCAATAATAGCTTCTTAATCGGGCATCTTAATACCCAAAGCTTAAACAACAAAGTACCATACCTACATGCCCTCCTTCACACACACTAATTTGATATTCTATGCCTCTCAGAGACCTGGCTAAAACCTAGCACTAAAGACACTGAGATTATTCCCCAAGGCTATAACATAGTAAGACTCGATCGTCCCAAAAGAAAAGGTGGTGGTGTCACTATTCTTTTTAAAAACCATCTTAATATCACTACCCTTCCACCCTTATCATCTCAAGATAGCAAGATAGAAGCCATCATTATCAAACTCCAATTAAATTCCAAAAAATCCATATATATCATCTGTATGTACCTGCCTCCTGGTAACAATATACCAATACTTGAAGATTATCTTAGTTGCGTATCAGCTACTTATCCACAGGAAACCATCATACTAGGAGACCTGAACATAGACTGGAATAACATTAATGCAGAAAATCCTTCATCTCATATTAACCTTCACGGCTTCACCCAAACCATTACTTTGACTACTAGGCTCAATAAACATACTAATATAGAAAGAATTTTAGACTGGATACTTATAAACAGACTAAAAACTGATTACAAAGTAGGAACCTTGCCAGACGATGTTAGTGACCACTCTTTAACTTTTATAACAAGAGAAAAAACTGACTGTCCAAATCCCCACATTACTAGAAAAATACGTACCATCAAACATTTTAATCCTGACCTATTTCAAGCTGAACTCAGTGCATGTAACTGGAACCCCTTAAAAACACTCCTTCTTGAAAATGCAGTACTACATTTTAACAAAATATTTTTATCCATTCTTGACACATATGCACCGGAACGTACTATTAGAATGAAATCCAATACAGCCCCTTGGCTCTCCCATGAAACCAAAAAGCTTATTCTCACTAGGAATAAAGTCTGGGCTAGTTGGAGATCCCACAGAAATAATACAGATTTCCTACTCTTCAGACAGCATAGAAATCTAACTAAAAAAGCAGTTATAGCCGACAAAAAGAAATTCTATATTGAACTACAACAAACCCATCTTAACAATTCTAAACTATTCTGGTCCTCAATCAATAAACTCCTCTCCCCAGGAACTTCCAAAACACCTTCCCCACTAAATGCAGACCCTGATACCCCATAACAGACTGCAGATGCTCTTAACTCATTCTTCACAGAAACTATTCAAGCACTAGCTAAACAACTTAATGCCAACAACTTCTGTCCTCTAAGTAACCTAACAAACTCCTCCTTTAACTTTTCACTACAACCTATCTCTACATCGTACATTCACAGACTACTTCTCAAACTAAAACCATGCACCCCCTCTGCTGATAAGCTCCCTTCCCTTTTTCTTCAAAAGGCTGCTAAGGTTATTGCATATCCTATATCTATTCTTATAAATAGGACAATTAGAGAAGGAATCATCCCTGAAGTTTGGAAGGTATCTCATATAATCCCACTTCACAAAGGTGGAAACTCAAATGACTACTCCAACTATAGGCCTATTGCTCTCCTCTCACCTTTGTCCAAGATTATGGAAAAGTGTATCCACCTTCAACTTGTACAATATCTCTCAAAGCATAACATAATAGCAAACTGCCAACATGGCTTTAGACCACATCACAGTACTACCACTGCCCTGCTTTCTTTTGTAGAGACTATTAACCAGAACTGAAACAACAACTTACTCTCTCCTGCCCTCTTCATTGACCTCTCCAAAGCATTCGATATGGTAAACCACCCCTTATTACTTAATACTCTTGAATCCATCTCGTTTGATGCCCCAGCCATTAAATGGTTTAAATCTTACCTCACAAACAGAAAACAAGCTGTTCTCTGGGATAACCACATCTCTCTCTCCTGCCTGTTTCCATTGGCGTTCCTCAAGCTCTATCCTTGGCCCACTTCTTTTCTCCCTCTTCATTAATGATCTTCAAACAATAATCCCTCAAGCAACCTGCATTCAATATGCAGATGATTCGACACTCATCTGCTCAGCTCCATCTACCCCAGAACTTATCTCTCTCACCCAAAAAGTTTTCAGTACAGTAGAAACATGGTTCTCTAGTTGTTTCCTCTTACTAAATGCCAAAAAAACCAAACTTCTTTTTACTCCCACATCTAGAACCTCCCCCTTACATTTCTCCATCTCTTCAAACAGCGCCACTGTTATCTTACCCGACACTTCAACTAAATTGTTAGGTATTACAATTGACAATAATCTCTCATTCAACCTACACATTAACAACTCCATAAAACTAGTTAACAGAAAGATAGGATCCTTATATCGAATCAGACCATTTCTTACACCATCTACCAGAACAAGGATTGCTCACTCTCATCTTATTTCAACTCTTCTATATGCTGCGCCTATCTTCACTAACCTCAAAAAAAAACCAGCCTTAACAAACTGGCAACCTGTTACAATAACATTGCCCGCTTTGCTACTGGTAATCCCTATAAAACTCATCACTGTCTCAACTTAAAACTTCTAGGCTGGCCAGAGTTTCAGAACTATCTTTTAATCCATCAACTCTGCATTGCCCATAAAATACTATACCAATCTAATAATACCCCCATACTCTCACAACTCATAACCCCTTATAAAAATCTCAACTCTCTCCGCTCTTCCAGCAAACTTCTGACAAGTTCAACAAAATCAAATAATAATGCTGGTGACTCTCTATTTACCAATGCTATAGGGACAAAATGGAATTTGTTACCCACTAGCATAACAAAGATAACTTCATTGCCTCTTTTCAAACAGAATATTAAAGTGCATTTCCAAAATCACTGGCTTTGCTCCTGTAATAAACCTGATTAGTCTTTCACTATTACTACCTAAATAAAACCATCTCTCTTCTCCTTTCTACTCTTACTATTTGTCTTTCTTTTCTCCTCCCTTTACTTCTCTACCTGTTATTCTGCATTACTTGCTCTTTTATTTTCACCACTTTCTATTCCCACCTTTTTCACTTACTCTCTTTTCACTTTATTCTCCATACCTTCACTCCTTTGTTCTTTTTTAATCCAATTAGTATTTTCAACTGGTTAATTGAGAATTCGACTGTATTGAGTGTTTTAGTAACTAACTCTTTTAGTAGTTTTTTTATTTACATTGAAGAGTTTGCTATCTTTTATTTTTAATTTTTGCTTGCAAACTCTATTACTAACTCTAATATTTTCATTATAATGAGTATTGCTATTACATTTTTGTATGATCATTTTTTTTTTGTCTCTGAATGTATCTCACTCTGTGGAGCTTTTCTCCCCGGGCCTCGACTGAAAATGGAAATTTCTCCAGCTAGACTAGCCCGGTCAACAAATGTAAAATAAAATAAAATAAATAAATAAAATAAATGTCACTAAAGGTGGGGTCCCTATAAGCATTAGAGGAAAATTTGCCATCTATCCTCAAAACACTTGTATCTAGATACTCAATGTTGTCTTTATTGAAACTATGTTAGAAATTCAAAAATTTAGTTGTACTGTGCAAATAATCAATAACCCCATAACTGTACTGGGAGGAGGGGTGGCAGTCCATAAAATAAATATGTCATCATAGTATCTTAAATAA
The DNA here is from genome assembly GCF_019279795.1 of Protopterus annectens. Taxonomy (NCBI): domain Eukaryota; kingdom Metazoa; phylum Chordata; order Ceratodontiformes; family Protopteridae; genus Protopterus; species Protopterus annectens. The sequence continues at coordinate 328,117,288 of NC_056751.1, read as the reverse complement.
AGTGAACAATATTGGAAATAACTGATTAAAAAACATGTTTTTTCTTCCAGGAGTACATGACCTAGTTTGTGAACATGGGTGCCCATGCTGCTCCCATTGTGATATCCATCACAATGTTTATTAAGCAATAGTTTTTCTCTAAATGACTTCTGTATACTCAATAATAATTCCAATGTCTTTACCACCTAGAAGTCAAGGTCAATAAGTGTCTCATGAAACAATTCCTGGCCATCTTCTTGGGAAATGCAGGTGAAGAGATCAACATCATCTATAGTTAAAAATGTAAGACCCCTGCACAAATCCTCTTTGAGTCTGCCCCAAAAAAATCACAGGAGACTTCTGTATATGAGCATTAGTTTTAAAAAATGCTTTGAGCAGTCTATCTATATATACTGCTAACATGTAAGTTTTGAAGCCCTGGGTGGCTATGGTAAGCCTAGAAGATTGAATGTCTATAAGCTCTATATTTTTGTGTATTTTTGGTATCCAAAAAATCTTGTGTATTGTATAACAGGACATGTACTGTATATGGTTAGAAACATCAATCAAACCCTAGGTCAACTAGTCTTCCAGTATTAAATGAATTTTCCTAAAATGTACATTAATTTAATTTCTGGAAAACTCCTGATAAGTGTATTCATCACAGAGAATGTTGAGCACAGCACTGGAGTAATTGAAAGAATCAAAGATTATGATTCCCCGACAGTTACCTGGTTTCATTGCCCTGAGTGACTCATCTCCCAGTAATCTTGTCAACAAACTGGCTTCTTTATCTTAATTGTTTTATTTACATCTCATGCTGTATCCACTCATTTTGTAAAATTCATTAACACAGGAGTTTATCATAGCAATCTCACAAAACATTTGTATGATTGATTACTTACCCAAATTAAAACATCATAAAATCTAAATGCCGACTGATCACAAC